>NW_010531111.1:54897-79612 GCF_000687285.1 Phaethon lepturus | reverse complement strand
GGGAAAGAGGAATGGAGAAGAGAAAAGCTGCAGAGTGGAACAAATCATGGAGGATTAAAGAGCACAAGGAATAAAACCTTACACAGTTGTCAGTGTGAAAATCCTCATCCTACTTAAGAACACAGAAAATGCTTCAGCCTGTGCCATGCACAAGGCAAGACTTCATAACTTAATGACCCCACTTGGCCTTAAAATGACTATGAATTTGAAGTAGCTATAGAAATCCCCTCTAGTCTCATCCATGGTTAGATAAAGGTGACCTTTGAGAAAATGCTTTCCATCATGCTCCGCTCATAAAAAGTGTGAGCACCCTTTACAAATTTTAAAGTATCAATAGGCAAGAAAAAGAAATCCTAGAAATGCTGATAATTCTGCCAAACTCAAGGTGCGGGAATAGAAATGTAGGCATCTGCATAATTCTCAGAGGACAATTCTGTGGGAAGCTTGTGTGGTACTGCTTGTACCTCGCCTGCTAAGGCTGTGCAATGAGCCTCTGTGTTCCTCTCTGGCCTACAACACAGGTAATTGCATTATTCTGAAAAACTGATGTAATTGAAAAAGCATTTGAGAGACTTATTTTTGGTGGGATCAATTGCTCTAAAGGTAGCTCTTCCTCATTCCACTGATGCTAGAGGTGGAGAGCTAAAGGCAGGCTGAAAGCATCCCTTCCCCACCCCATCTAGCAGATTGTGATTCAGTATTTCTTCTAAATTTTGTGTTCTAAGTACACAATAAATATAACTGAATTATTTAGGTATGTGAGTAATACATTAAAATTAGACATGTGGCAAAGCGCCACACAATGCGTTTTACTGTTGGGCTATTTTCCTTTAGAAGTGTATTTAATACAATCAAGAAATTAGAACGCAATTACATGGTTGAATCTGCATTAGTTAAACATAGCAATGCAAGACGGTGATGTGGAAAAGTGCTGAGCACCCTCGAGTCCCTCTTGATCTCACCTCTCCCCACACTGGACCCTTGTCTGGTGCAGCCTCTACTTCCACAGCATGTGTGACACATTCTTCTGAAACCATTTGCTGTTCACTTTTGTGCCACTTTGCCATTGAGCCTGTATGAAACAGAAAAGGAAATACTATTTTTCCTAGTATGTCTCACCATACCATGAATTTTGGAATTACAATTTAAAAGACCCAATAGGAGCAAATTGAATCTTTTCGGTGCAAAAGGTGGAAGGTGAATCGCGACAACAAGAGTATGTTGTGACAGCCATAAAGACAACAGTTCTGATTTTTTTTCTAGTGCGTCAGGGCAGTAGATCTGACCCTGCATGGCAGCTGCTGTGTCCATCTGTCCTTACTCTGCTTGTTTGGCCTTGATGCCATGCACTGTGTGAAGCAATGGACTGTAGCTTGAGCACTCCTCCTTTGCTGGAGGTTCCTCCTGCAAGGCTCCATGACCAAGCCTTGGCTCTGGACCCCAGCAGCAAGCGCGCAGTGGCAGCACTGTTAGGATGAGATGGATGAAATGACATCCCCCTCCAAAGCCTGGTCTGAGTCTGGATGAGCAGGGATGTTGCAAAGACCCTGTCCCCCTTTGTCCCTTGCGTATCAGTGCAAATAGCCACCTCCCTCACCCCTGCTGGCCCTGAGGTCTTCAATCCCTGGCAGAACAGCCATTGCTGAGCCCCTTGTACTGCTGAACAGCAAAGTCCCCTTTCCCCTGCATAGACCTGGAGTCTGGCTTAAAACAAGGGCATCATGCAACCAAAAAGCATGCAGGCTAACTCCTCCACAACTCTTACACTGCCTATCATTACACTCAACACATGTAGGCTGAGCTGGATAGTGTTGTCTCATGGGACAAAACTAAATCAAATACCTCCAGATGGCTGCAAAGTAGCTGGAGAGGTAGGGCTGTCAGTAAATATTAAAGAGACAAAATATAGCAGCACTCAATGCTGGACTACTCATACAGATGCCAGATGTTACCGTTTTGCATCTTAAGTGAGTTTATGGCGACATGGGCTTTGCAGGAGCGAGTTAACAGGGAGTGAGGTTTACACCAAGGACTGCTGTTATTGTCAAGGGCTCCTATCTATTACATACAAAAAGAAGAGATCCTTATCCTGAGCGTTTATCTCAACATTGGTCTGCAATTATGCTGGCTCCATTTGGAGGCCAGCTGGTACAACTTGGAGTTTTATCAACTGGTTTCTGACCACAAATAGCTCATTAAATAGCTGAGTAGTACTATTGGCAAATACAAGATTTGTGGATATAAGACTGACCTCTTAGAACGGGAAGGCTAGCCAGGAATCCCCAAAATGTTTGGAAATAATAGCCTACCATTGCTGATCTAAAAAGGCACGTCCTCCTTTGAAACATTTGGCTTGCAACAATAAACACTGCTTTCTGCATCCAGAAAAGTTGTCTCAGGCGGGAGAAGATGTTATCCTTCTGGGGGGAGAACCTGAAAGGTGGAGAGACCTATTCCTGAAGCATTGAAGACAGAGTCAAGTTTGGGGTGTATTAATTTCCAAGTGCCCAATTTCCGCTACGCTGGGTCAGATTTTTAGACACAAACCCATCTCCTGCTGGCATTTAAGGAGCAGAGTGGGAACAGAGTCCCGTGAAGTAGTAATGTGGAACAAGTTGGCCATTGATCGGCTTTTCCTGCTCCAGGCTCCAGTTGTAGCTGATTAGACCTATGGGCACATCAAGATGGGTGACTGGGGACAGATGTGTCAGAGGGTTGTTTTGACCAGATTGAAGCCAGCTCTAGCCTGGAAATACGTACTGGTTCCAAAGCCTTGCTGCTTTCAACAGGACACATCAGGACACAGAGCAAATAGTGGCCTGTTGTCACCCATGCATGTGGCCATTGTTGTAGGCAGATATGCTGCACTTTCTATCACTGGCAAAACTCTCCATCAAAAGAAATTGTACAGGTTTATAATTGCTACCAGCAGATGTCCAACAGCACAGCGGTAGTATTGGGGCAACAGCAGAAGATGGACCTCTGCCTTGTTCTGTTGATAAAGCTGAAGAACATCTGAGGAAAGGAAATGGAAAATCTGCTTCTAAGGAAGAAAAACAAAGCAGAACCTAATCAAAACACCATGTAAACCATGAGAAGAGGAATGGTTCTCTGCAGACAAAAAGCTCAGTTCCAGGCGTATTCATGGGCACGCTAAAATGAAATCTTTATAAAACATTATTACTGCATGAGTAAGAGGGAAGAAGCATTACTGTCATTGCAGAGCGGAGACATGAAACCACTTGCTTTAACAGAGCAGGAGGAAAGTGGCAGAAAATCACTATCAGATCTTTCCTGTCAGGGCCTCCCATAAAAGGGAACAACACTGAAATATCCCACCAACAGATTACCGAATTGTGAGCCCTTGAGCAATATATCTGTTAATTTATACCTCTGTCATGTCTATTGGCTCAGTTTGGGAACATACAGTGGCATGGTAATAGTACAGACAAGCATGAGCATGAAATGATTAAGAAGCAGCAGCAATTTTGAGCTCATCCAGTAAAAGCAGACCGTTACCAGTAACACCAACACACGGATGTTTGCCTCAGTCTTGCCTGATTTCCTGTTGTAAGAACAGAAAAGAGCTGTTATCGCTGATTTGGCTACATGATGACCAGGTACATGACAGTAAAAGGTGAGTCTTATGGGTATTGATCTCTTTTGACAATTTTGCATTCCCATATAGCTAATTAGAACAAAACCCATTTTGTCTCACACTGCACAGTACAGTATAGCAGCTCCCAAAGAATGTTGGGAGTTCCTGACTCTTGCTAGTCTGTAACATCTGCAGATGTTTTTCCTTCTGCAAGTCTGCAACAAAAACCCAACATTTACCTGTGTAATCAAAAGCTACCCCAGCCCAGATGTTTATGCGTTCTCATCTGGAAAACACCGTAGTGTGAAATCACCACTGGACTCACTGGGAGTTGAGGATAGGGCCACGTGCAGCACTCATTACCGGCTAGTCCAAATTCGTAACAGCCCAGCTGAAGTGCCTCTACACCAATGCATGCAGCATGGGCAACAAACAAGAGGAGCTGGAAGGCACTGTGCTGCTAGAAAGCTATGACCTGGTTGTCATTACTGAAACTTGGTGGGATGAATCCCATGACTGGAGTGTGGCTACAGGCTGTTCAGAAGGGGCTGGCAAGGAAGGAGGGTAGAGGTGTTGCCCTCTATGTCAAGAAATGGATAGAGTGCGAAGAGCTATCTCTGAAGAATAGCCACGAGCAGGTCAAAAGCTTATGGGTAAGAATCAGGGACTGAGGCAACAAACGGAACCTTGTGGTTGGTGTCTACTACAGGCCGCCTCATCAAGGGGAGTCTATTGACGAAGCCTTCCTACTCCAGCTACAAGAGGCATTGCACTCACAGGCTCTCGTCCTGCTCGTCCGGGGACTTCAACCACCCCAACTTCTGCTGGAAAAGTAGCACAGTGAGCTGTAGGCAATCCAGAAGACTCCTAGATTGCATGGAGGATAAATTCATAAGCCAGGTAATAGAGAGCCCTACCAGAGGGGATGTGCTACTGGACCTGTTGGTCACCAATGCATATGAGCTAATTGGTGATGTCAAGATGGGAGGCAGCCTGGGCTGCAGTGATCATGCCCTGGTGGAATTCACAGTTCTGAGTGATACAGGATGGGTGAGGAGTAAAGTCAGGACCTTGAATTTTAGGAAAGCAAACTTCCAGCTCTTCAGGGCGTTAGTCAATAGGACCCCCTAGGAAAGTGGCCTCAGGGACAAGGGAGCAAACAGAACTGGCAGATCTCTAAGGACACTTTCCATAGAGCGCAAGAGCTCTTGATACCCAGGTGTAAAAGATCAGGCAAGAAAGGCAAGAGACCAGCATGGCTGAGTGGAGACCTGCTGGTCAAGCTAAAGGGCAAGCAGGAAATGCACAGGCAGTAGAAGCAGTGACACAGGTATCCTGGGGAAAGTACAGGGATGCTGCCTGGTTGTGTAGGGATGGGACCAGGAAGGCCAAGGCCCAGCTGGAGCTGAACTTGGCAAGGGATGCAAAGAATAATAAGAAGGGCATCTACAGGTGTGTCAGCCAGAAAAGGAAGGTCAAAGAATGTGTACCCTCTTTGATGAGCAAGACTGGCAAACTGGTAACAATGGATAAGGAGAAGACTAGATGCTTAATGTCTTCTTTGCCTCAGTCTTCATTGGAAGTCTCTCTTCCCACACCTCTCAAGGGGGTGGATGGCAAGACAGGGACGGGAGGACCAAAGTCCCTCCCACTGTGTCATGAATGAATGGTTGGGCCACTTAAAGAGTCACCACCAAAGGTATCAGAAAGCGAATGATATTAATATAGCTTTGTAAAAAGGTACAACAACATAATTTGATGGCAAAGTTCACTCTATTACTCAACATGAAAAGGTGTACAAAGAGAAACCAACTTACAATTAGATTTGAATGATTTGCTTGTGGATCAAATCAGGTTAATGTGGCTTATATGTATGTTGAGAAGAGAAAGTAGGGGAAACCCTCCCTTTGAGTCATGAGGTTCAGAGTGGACTGAAATCCACTCCTAGTCCCAGACTTGGTCAACAGTTTATGACTAAGGTTAGGTCAGGAAAGAAAAGGAATGCCCTCCCGTTGAGTCACGAGGTTCAGAGTGGACCTCTTGCTTTCTAGAGTCCTTCTCAGAGAGGCGTCCAGGTGTGGCTGAATCCACTCCTAGTCCCAGACTTGGTCAATGGTTTATAACTAAAGGAATTGGGGATTCTGGTGTAGTGCTTGGTGTAACTTTAAAATGACAGCAGTCAAATTCACTAACACTATTGAGATAAATCACAGTATTATATCATAGCAACATACTCAGATCAGGCGCTTAAAGAGATATAAAGAAAAGAGATAAATATGAACAAAGGTACCTTTAAATGCTGCCCTCAAATTTGATCAAATACTCACATGGAATGTTTTGCATCACTCAATGGGTGATCAGCTGAGCCTCTGAGTTGATCATGAACTTGAGGGTTCGTGGAGTCTGAGAGGTGTCACACTCAGAGGGAGATGCTGGTTGCAGACCCTTGCAGTCCAGGAGAGCTCAAAGGGTCCCACTTGGGACCACTATTTATAGGACTAGGAGATGTTTGACTTTAGGCATCATTAAATTTCCATCCTTGCCACAAATCATTTGTTGGTAATTGCTAGAATTCTTGACATCTCAGTGTTGCTGGTACTGATCCACCCGAGCCACAGCTAGATAAGATATGTTCCAAGGCTGCATGGGGATGAAGGGTTACTCCCATCCATGCAAGAGTGCTTGGTACAGGCAAGGGGCCCTTAACCGCCAAAATCTCTGCTCAAAGGCCAAGGCTTATCGAGCAAGGTGGGGGGGCGGAATGCACCACACACTCTTACACACACACTGTAAGAGAAGATCAGGTTCAAGACCACCTGAAGAACCTGAACATACACAAGTTTGATGGGACCTGGTGAAGTGCATCCCAGAGTCCTGAGGGAATGTGCTGGTGTAGTTGCCAAGCCACTCTCCACGAGATTTGGAAAGTCCTGGCAGTCAGGTGAAGTCCCTGGAGACTGCAAAAACAGAAACATTGCATCCATTTTTAAAAAGGGTCAAAAGGAGGACCCTGGGAACTACCAACCTGTCAGCCTCACCTGGGAACATCATGGAGCAGATCCTCCCAGAAGCTATGCTAAAGCACATGGAGGACAGGGAGGTGGTTTGAGACAGCCAGCATGGCTTCACCAAGGGCAAGTCCTTCCTGACCAACATAGTGGCCTTCTAGGATGGAGTAACCACATCAGTGAACAAGGGAAGAGCTACCAATGCCATCTATCTGGGCTTCTGTAAGGTCTTAAGGTCTGCACGACCTTATTGCAGCCTTTCAGTACTTAACGGGGTCTTATAAGAAAGATGGGGAGAGATCTTTTAGCAGGGCTGTTGTGATAGGACAAGAGGTAATGGTTTTAAACTAAAAGAGGATAGATTTAAACTAGATATAAGGAAGAAATTTTTTTATGTTGAGGGTGATGAAACACTGGCACAGGTTGCCCAGAGAGGTGGTAGATGCCTCATCCCTGGAAACATTCCAGGTCAGGTTGGACGGGGCTCTGAGCAACCTGATCAAGTTGAAGATGTCCCTGATCATTGCAGGGGGTTGGACTAGATGGCCTTTGAAGGTCCCTCAACCGAAGGATTCTATGATTCTATGATAACATCCCAGCCCATCACAAAACTCTCAGAGTGGTGAGGTAGCGTCCCTGCAGCGTGCAGGACCAGGCAGGTAAATGGGTTGTCCAGATGGGCTATATTTGCATCTGCAGCTTAGTATTGTCTCCAGACACATTCTCTGGAGATCTGTTTTCCTCCCTTTGCCACGTGGCCCCCTTGGTGTTCACACGGACCCCTTGGCAGCAGGTACATCCCTCTCCTGTCTCGATGTGACCTTGGCAAAGGGCTGATTTGCTTTTGCTGTGAATGAGGCAGTGTGTCTGCCTCCTCCCAAAATAAACAGGCTTTGGCAGAGGCTCTTCTGACAAGCTGATGGACAAGTGTGTCCAGGACCTGTGCTGAGAGCCATCATACTCTGAGCACGGTGTGTGCTCACTTCTTCCCCCACACTAGTACCCTCCACAAGCCAGGAGACCCAGGAGAGCCTCTGCAGCCACCGTGAGAGCTGGTGGAGGGTCTGGGGACCTGCGCCAGCCCAGCCTGGCATCTTGGCCTTGCATTGCTCAGACTCTGGAAGAGCAGGACACAGAGGAGAGCAGGAGCATCAGAAGATCCCCTTCACACACATGAGAAACTCCAGCAACTCACACATAGAGATTTTCTAACTTGTTTCCACAGTGGAAGGAAGCTTTGCTGGCTATCATTTACGTGGTTCCTTCTGTTTTCAAGGGACTGATGGAAATACATGTTTTTGCTGCCTGCCCCAACCCTTTATTTGCCCCACCACAACAGTTAGCATCTAATTTGCTGCGGGACCTGTGGCTGCTCACACTGAACCACAGCTCTCTCAAACACGTCCGTCGGCAGACGTGGTTGCACCGCTCCGGTTGCACAGCCATCACTGCACAGCCACCGTTGCCTCGTAGCAGTTGGCACCTCCACGCCTGCGCCGTGATGCCAGAAATGTCACAAAACAAACAGCTCAGCCGGTCAACCCAGAGGAATTGTGACTGATTGACAGCAAACTACTCTATCAGCCTGTATCCCTGAAATGTCTCAGGCAGGCTAAAGCTTTCAGGATAAACTAGGCTTCACCTAACAGGCAGGGCAGGTCCTTTCCTACACAGGGGCAAAAACATGTGTCAGGCCAAGTGTTGGCATTGGAATTGGTGTAGAAAACCACCACAAACAGAGAGATCTGACACCATTTCCCAGCTCTGCCACCTCTTTGTCTTTTGAGAGAGCACAGAGAGTCAGGTTTTCATGCAAACCATGAAAAGCATCAAGAACTGATTAAAACTGTAGAAGTTCCCAAGTAGAGACATCTAACTTCTGACCAAATTGTGATAAAGATGAAAGGACAGCTTTTGAAAATTTATCCTCCAATTTTCAGTCTGTAGGGAAGGGATGCTTGTTTTTGAAGGCGTAGTATTTGGGTTTTCTACCTTCTTGCAAACATTTTCAAAAGGGAAGATAGCAATGTGACTGGCAGAAATTGCGGATAGCAATTATAACTCAATTAGTTTTGGTGGGATTACTGTACTGAAAGTGGCCATTCATAGCTAGGATGCATTAATGTACTGAATATTACATTTATGGATTGGCAGAACAATTTATCCTCCTACGCAAAAAAAGGGGGGGAAGCTAGGCTCCAAAACAGCTGTTTTTTTCCTGCAGTTATCATTCTTCTGAAATGAAAAAATTGACAGTTCTGTGCGTCTTGGCACACTTAATTCTTCATGTTTTTTAAGTGCGATAAGAAATAGCCTGGATCTCCTGGGAGTTGGGTATTTTTTGTTTAGTTTTGGGGTTGTTGTGTTTTGTTTGGGGTTTTTTTCCTGAACTTTCTTGAAAGTTAAGGTTCTGGACAAACTGAAGAGATTTTACCTGTAAAGAGATGCTTTCCTACTCAGAAAAGGTTTGAAGGCACTATACTTGATGTTCATGTGATGTTCACGTTCACGAGAGAGAGGTTAGTTTATCTGAAGGTTCAACACCTGGGAGTCTTCCTACCATTACACCTACCCCCGGAGCTCTCCCTTTTTACACTGCATGTATGACGCCATCTCAAGCCAGCCTTGGCACCTTGCAGTAAGTGCAAGGTGTCCTCCACTTCTGCTCTGATTTCAACACAAAGAGAGGTGGTCACCACTGCCCAGGATATATTAAGGACATATTAGAAACAGGAAGGCATTGCCCAGACTTTGAATCCTTTGAATCTTATTCCCCACCTAAATGTACTCCAGAGGCCTTTTATGTTTAAGTGTCACCATTCTGCTGTCCGTATCAATAAGGGACAGCTGTAGCCGTCCCACATGGGATATTATAAATCAAATCTCCATCTCCGTGCACCAAATTGTTCCACAAGGCACAGAAACACCTTGCAGTCGCTGCTGCTTCTGAGGCACTTGTTGGGACGGTGGCTTGGTCGGGGTCATGAAGCCAGCGGTGCCGGGGGGTCTGCGGGGGGTCTGCCCTGCCCTGCTTTCTGCAGAATACTCCGTGCCTTGCTCCCAGCCCGTGAACTGCGCTGCACCCGGCAGATGGGTTTCGTAGCGACTAACGACTATGTTAAAATTACTTTTTTTACATTTGGAAGAAATAAATCCCCTGATGAGGTGATACAAGAACTTTTTTTCCTCCACCCGTTAGTCACAGAAACGGCTTTTGATTGCCAGGAGGAGCTCCTCATTGCGCCGCGTGCCGGCTGTGGGCTCCGAAAGGGATATTTATGAGCATGGCTGAATAGCCTGTTTGCCTTCAGCTCCAAAGTGCAGAGTGCTGTCTCCTTCCAGACTAATTTATACGTTTTCTATCAGCTGTTTGTGACTGGGGAAAAGCTCAACCCAAGATGTGGTTCCAGGCTCACAGACTGTTGGTATATGACAACAGCCTCTCCCTTCCACTTTCTAATTAAGTCCCCATCTCAAAAGCAAACAAATAGCAACTTTTCATGTATTTCTGATGGAGAAAGGATGATTTACAAAAATCTTCCAGACCGTGTCTCTTTTAATCACTTCTGCAAGCAGGTATAGAGACAGAGACTAATCAGAGCTACATTAATTAGCAGAAAATACGCATCTGCTGCCTGGATGCCTCTGCCATGGCTCCAGAACTCCGTGGCAGTAACAGAGGCCATCTTCATTAAGAGCAAGCTGGAAACATCTCTGGCTGGTCCCTCTCTCCCACTAACAGAAGAGTGGCCCGGGCTGAACTCTCTCTGACGACACGGGGAGCCCATCCCACAGAGTTACCTGCTCACCACAGCACAGGGCTTTTTTCATACTGCAGCTCCTCCAAAGGGCTGTGCTTGACCCGCCAGCGCAGGAGGACACTGTTACCAGCCATGCCTCCCCCTTTTGCTCTGCTGGTGGCTGGTGCTCCTCCCGCAAGGTGAGCACCGTGGTCCTGCACACAACTGCTGGCTTAAAAGCTGGAGTGAAGCAGAGGCTGGCAGAAGGGAAGGAAACCATCTCCAAGTTCCATGCCCAGCCACAGCCTGCATTTTCCCTTGCCATTCAGGCCCTGAAAA
Organism: Phaethon lepturus; assembly: GCF_000687285.1. Classification (NCBI taxonomy): domain Eukaryota; kingdom Metazoa; phylum Chordata; class Aves; order Phaethontiformes; family Phaethontidae; genus Phaethon; species Phaethon lepturus. Next base: position 68,927 of record NW_010531111.1, on the reverse strand, counting down.
CATTGCAGACTTACAGGTGGTATCTGCAGGTGCTGTAAGACTTCTTCCCCAAATGCCTTTTAAGAAAAGCATGCGCAGAAATTTGGCATCCATTAGCAGGAAAAATTGAGAGTCATTGGAGATTGTAAATACTCTAATATATACAAAAATACATTAAAAAATACAGTCCAAGAACTCTTCAGATGTCTACATTGCTAGGTGGGGTGGTTGAACAGTGCAGTTATACTGCCGTCACCTCCCTCCTGTGGTTTCCTTTTGCTCTAGTTCTTTGTTATTCTCTGCAGTCCTCACCCAGAAGGGTCTCTGTGTGCCCTCAGTCCCTGAACCAGGGCAGTCAGCCACCCTGGGTACCACATCTCAGAAGGATTCCTTCACCCACTTTTGCTACCAGCAGGCTAAGTGGCTATAGCTGGTCCAGCTGCCTCGTTTGGAAGCCCTACCTCTCAAAACTTCATCCTTGATCAAAGCAACTTGCACCCATAAGCAGTGGTTACAGCTGCAAGCCCCTGCTGGGCTAAGGGACAGATTTCAGGCACAGGGAAATCCAGATAGGTTTGTTGTGCCCAAGGCATGCTGGTCTACACCATTTAGCTCCGCACTGCAGCTCACATGCCAGATTTCAGAAAAATATTACAAAAAGAGCCAAATGCAAAAGCAACTCCAAAGGCTGTTAGCACGTCATGAGAGACAAGGATTTATTTTTTTGTTTACTTATTTATTAGTGATGTTTCTTTTTTACTGACAGATAAGCAATAGTTAATCCACTCCAGAAACAAGTACGTGATTCTAATATACTGACAAAGCATTGGCCTGCCCATATGACTGTACAGCAAATAACTGCTGGCTGCATTTGGTGCATGTGATGAACTTTCAATTATCTGTTGCAATAAAACCTCACTGAAACACTAAACAAAGCGCTTTCCAAGAGCCTGTGGCCTGTTGACACCATCATTATGTTCTTGGCTCTTGGTGTATGAGTATTTCTACTCAAGAGAGTAGCTTTGCCTTGACCGATGGCTCACAGAGCTGGTACCCACAGTGCAGATAGATACATGCAGCTTGTGCAGAAGCGCTACACTATTGCAGCTTCAAAGGCTATTTTGGAGCCTTGGAATACAACTGCAGTGAATATCATACAGTAAAGTCAATATATTAAGCAAACACTAATAATGAGATCAACACATTAATCAGAGGTTTAGCGAGGGTCATCTTGTTCTGCTCAGATCACGCATTTCTCCTTCAATATCTTTATTTGGAAATGGTTTGCATGTCCCAGGCTCTGTTTTGATGATTCTTGGTGTGGTGCAGCTCACGCAGATGCCCCATCGGCAGCTATGACCACGAGGAGGGCTTGCTCACAGCGCTGGGAGCATGGCTGGATTTTGAAGTACGGAGCTGGTTCTTCCTGTTCTTGGCACAAAGAGCTGGAGTAGCTATTTGTGAGAAGCACTTATGGACTGGATGTGTAAAACAAGACAATATGGAGGCTGGGCTTCAAAGCCTGGACTGTGATTTCTCCTCCCAGGAGCATGGTAGACCCTCAACAGAGTGGAGTATCTGCTTTCTCCAGTGCTGTCCATATGACCCTGGGTCAACATCTCTCGCTAGTGATGCTCACTGCCCACCAGGACAAACCTTTGGAGTGGAGGGCCAAGACATGTACTCAAGAAATAGGAATTTATTAACTCCTACAGTTGTTTGATCTTTGGACACGGAAAGTTCCCAGCCTAAAGGTGAAGCTGTGATGGAGAGATGAAAGATGGAAAGGTCGAACCCTTTTTACTGACTCCGTGGGCTTTGGTCAGGACCTTTTTGGTTTGTAAGACCAAAGATTGTGCAGGCAGCTAAAAATGGATATGTCCTATCAAGTCTAGGGATGACTGTGTTTGTACTCCAAATCCCATTACAGCCCTCTAATCCTTGGGGGCCTGTGTCACAAGCATGCTCCAGACTGTGAGACCTTGCTCTGAATGCCCCCTTGCTGAAGCCGTTTCTTACCACATCAGGCAAATTATTTCCCAGCAGGTGTTAGGTTATCCAAGGTGCTTTTCCCATTGGACCCAAAAAAGGGAAGTTGCACCTGTAAATCACCTGCACCTGTAGTCACTGGGGTGCTGACTGAATTCCCTGTGGCATCCAGGCGTGTGGGGCATCCCCAGACATTCAGCCTCAGATGCCAGAGACAAAACCTTTTTTAGGAACAAGAAAAAAAAAGGTTTGACATCTGCCTGAAAGGTTGTTCTGCTTGGTTAGTATTCAAATATGCTAATTTATTCATGGCAAGAAAATTATCTTGCTGCACACAAAACTAAACACTGACTGCTGCTGTCACTTACATTTCAGCAACTTCACAAAAAGCGACAAATTTGACTCTGAATCTACTCCCATTTATTTTGCTCCCCCCGTGAGGGAGTTCATCTTGAGTCACTGCAAGCATAGCGAGGACCTCCCAGGCAGGCTGGGGGGCTGACACCTGGGGGGAGAAATATCAGTTCATTACCTGAGTTTGGTCTTGGAAAAGCTGTAATATTTAACAAACCCCACTGATTGCCTTGCTTTATTAATTGATCCCATCCAACAGGGTTGAAGGGTGAACAGAGCGTGCGGTACAAATCCTACCCATTAATTACCTTGGGGTCACTCCCTGCTTTCAGACGTCTCCTCTGCGTGCTTCAACGGCACAAGACTTTCCCTGAAGTCCCTGATCACAACAAGGTTTCCAAATCAGCTTTCACTCGCTGCTAAAATTAAACATTCACCATTGCCAAGTGATCTGGTAAAACTCCTGTTTCCTTTCCCCTGTGCCACTCATTCCCAGTACTGTAAAAGCAGACAAGTAATTCCCTCTTCGGAAGAAAGCAACCTCGCAGGTTCTTCTTTCATTTTAAATACTGATGGAGCAAGCTTATCTTCCACCAGCAATGAAAAACAGACACACACCTGGTTTAACTGGGGTCATCGTTGCCTTGTGTGGTGCAAAGCACCCACAGCATGTTATTTACTGAGCCTGTATTATTGACTCTCCTCAGTTATTGGCTGTAAATTAAAGAATAAAGCAGGTGGATCACATATCTGCAGTCATTGGGAGTGGGAAACATGCAGCCTGCTTGGAAATGACTGAAAATGAGCTACAGAAAGTGCATTTTACAAGAAGCAGAAATCAGACTGAGAGCTGGAACCCAGCTCCTGCACATCCCAGCCCACAGCAGGAGCACAGAGCAGTTACCAGCTCCAAATTTTGCAGCTGGTGCTGCTACCGCCAGGTTTCAGAGCATGTTAAGCACAACAGGAGCAGATTCAGCAGCTGGACCGAGATGCCCTGTGGCATATGTGATGGAGGATGAGCTCCGACGCTGCCGAGGCTCCTCAGCGGCGATCAGGATCAGCGTTTGACAGCACTAGCCCACCCCTACATGACATGGCCTCATCTCAGCTCTACAGGTCCGATGGCATTTCAGTAGTTTTGCAGGTCTTTATGCAAGTTTCTCACAGGCTACAGTTGATTCAAAACCACTGGCAGTTTCTCTTGGAACTGAGTTAAAGAAGTGATGATCCCTGCCCTAGAAAAACAGGCAGAATTGGTTTTGTCGGTGCTTTTGAAGGGGCAAGGCAAATTTGTCAGTGAAAAATGTTATTTTAACCTGGGGCAGCTTGCAAGTACGTCATACGTGACAGCTCTTTTATTGCACTCCTTAAAATTACATTAACTCGGAGCTTTCACCGGCCTCTTGACTTATGAATATGCATGACTGATCTCTTTTTTTGATCCATCAAAATGCCTTTCATCCCAGGGTCATAAGGTCTCTTACACAGGAATCCTCGTGAGGTGGTTTTACGTGCTACCACGTACCTCACCTGCGGGGAAGCAAGCGGGGTGCGGCTCCGAGCGGCGTGCGCGCGCTCGCGAATCGTCTGCCGAGCTGCGTGCAGCCTGTGCGCGTCTTGCTCAGGCCTTGCGAAGCTCTGCCGGTGAGACCCGCCACCGGAGCAGAGCTCCTGGAACGTCGGGAACGCCGGGGCATTCATGCTCAACCAATTACCAAGCAGACCGTATGGTTTGGGTGGTCAGTCATCCCCGACACAGCTTAAACACCGACCTGAAACGTCTCTCTGCCGGCGTTCGGCCCCTGGTGCAGCGAAGCGTCACGCGGGGAAGCGGTTCTGCTCTCGCTGGACACGGTAGGAGTTTCATTTCTGATGTGTGTGGGGGCCTGAGACTGCTAGACCTTCAAAGAGTCAACAGATTGAGAGTAAATAACTTTGCTGCTGAAGGCTTTGGAAATAAGCTCTCTTGCCTCTCATCAAATATATATGCTTCTGATAGTTTTGGATATTGGAGGAAACTGAACACACAGTTCAGTTACACAGCACTGTAATCAAATGCTCCATTATAAAAAAGCTGCTAGTAACCTCAATATTTCACGTTTTCAGACTTTTGTAGTGCAGCACTCAAAGTGAGGACTAGGGAAAAAACTCACGACAACCCTCTCTAAAAAAAAAATCCTCTCTGAACTCCTGCGGTTCGACTGCAGCCCCGGAGATCAATTTCCCTTATCCAGGACCACCAGACGCAGCTCTGAAGCGATGGGTGGCCCTGGGGGACACCGGGGCAGGGCCGACGTCAGACGCCCCGTTTGCACTGCTGCGGTGGGGCAGGCACTGTGGGGCAGAGCAGAAGCAGGACCGACTTGCGCTCACCCCACCACCCCCCATCGCAGCATCAGCTGTGAGGACCTGCCCGCCCCGTCCTTACCAGGGAATCTACACGTGCTGCTCCGAGCCTGGATATGAGCTGTTGCTCCAAATAACACCCTAAGGGACATGTTGAGATGGGACAAGTGATGCCAAGAAGCATTCTGAGCGGCCAGTGGCTGCCGAATTGAACGCTCCTACCGAGAGCATTTCAATGCTAGAAAAATGGAGAGCACAGCACACAGTAGGGTGATTCAGAGTGACGGTGAAGAGAAATCTCCCGAGCTCCGATCGCTTTGCAGCCGGGACCCAGAGCAAGCTGTTTCAATAGACCTAGCAATCGAACCATCATGGTTATGAGATGGTGCTGGGTTAACAACCAGAGAGTTCAGCAGAGCAAGGCTGGGACGATAGACAAACCTACTGCCTTCCTATTTTGCTGGTTTCAGCCCTTTTATTGCAAAAGCTGGGAAGGAATAGATGGAGATTCTGATTATATCATGTCTCGGCAGTGGCAAAAGAATGAGTAACACTTCGGTTTGAAAAAGAATAAAAATGGAGAATATGACCAAATGAACAAGATGGAGAAGATTCTAGCACATCATTTGTGATTTTCGACCACATTACCATTTTAACTACATTTTTATTGGGATGTCAATTTTTCTCCATAATCCATGCTATGCTTCCACTGATCACCTCCTGTTGTTGACTGAAGTGGTGCAGACTCATGCCAGAAGTCTCACATCTCATCATAACTCCCTGAAAGTTTATATATTGGCTTGCCATGACTCAACCGGTAGAGCATAAAGTGACTGGTTTTATTAAAGGACAAAATTTGAGTCACCTACCCAGAGTATTACCACCTGTTCCTTTCTCCTTGTCGTGGTTTAGCCCCAGCCGGCAGCTAAGCACCACACAGCCGCTCGCTCACTCCCCCTCCCACAGTGGGACGGGGAAGAGAATTGGGAACAAAACTCGTGGGTTGAGATAAACACAGTTTAATAGGACAGAAAGAAAGAAGGGAACAACAATAATAATACCAACAAAGGAATGTACAAGAACAAGTGATGCCCAATACAGCAATTGCTCACCACCCCGTGATCGACAGCCCGTCCCCGAGCAGCGATTTCCGCCCCCCGGCCAACTCCAGTTTATGTACTGGGCATGACGTCGTATGGTAGGGAATGTCCCTTTGGCCAGTCTGGGTCAGCTGTCCCGGCTGTGTCCCCTCCCAGCTCCCCGTGCACCCCCAGCCTGCTCGCTGGCAGCCCAGCACGAGAAGCTGGACTGTCCTTGGCTGCTCAGCAGCAACCCAAAACATCAGCACATTATCAACAGTTTCTCATCCCAAATCCAAAACACAGTCTCGCACCGGCTTCTGTGAAGAAAACCAGCTCTATCCTGGCTGAAACCAGGACACTCCTCATTCCCTGTTTGTAGAATAAGTAATTCATAGTTATATGTAGTTATATTTGTTGAGTAATTCCTCTAGCAGAAAAGCTGTTATGCCAGTGCAGTTACCAGGCTGCAGGAACCTTTAAATCCGCTCAGCCTAATGAGGATGTTGGTGAGGCACATGTGTCGCTCCCTACACTGTAGACAAACTGCAGCACTGAGCTCAGTCATTCTAGGGTTTTAAACCAAGCCCCTATGTAACATTTCCTTAAAAAATAAAGAATATAAAAATTATTCATTCAAGACAAGGTATGTAAGTGAAGACACCATCTCTTTTTATATTCAGCAGTGCAAAAAGGAAAATCAGGCAAGTTTTTGGGCACAGAAGAGCTTCTTCAGATCTGCAATAGAAGCAGGAAGCTTTGCAGACACGTAAGGTGCTGAGGTAGATATCGACTGAGAAAAGAGAAGGCAGGGTAGTGTAGAACATGTGGAGCACAGAGGGGTTATCAGGGAGAAGAGAATCATATGCCGTAAAAGCATTATTTCCATAGAGCCACTGATTTTTGGTATGCAATACGATACGAATTTTAATTCCCAGACTCATATTTGGAAGAAGTTTTGTAAGTTTCCTTAATTCTTTTTTTTGAGAAAAGAACTAGGAAGAGTTTGGATTTTAGGAAGATTTTTTAAAGTCTTTTTGTAACAGTATACCTTCGCAGGAATGTGTATGTGTGTGAATGCAGTATGTTTTGCTACTGCTTGAATGTCATGTATATTCAAATAACATCTTCCCATAACCCATCATATTGCCTTCAGAGAAGACTTACATCCACTCTGAAGAGCTGAAAAGGATGTAGCTAGGATGGTGGGTTGTTCTCAATGCCCCTGTGTGGCCACTGGGAATGGAAGTAGCTGCTTTAACTTCGGTGGAACCAGGTTAAAAAAAATATCAAGTCTGTTTGGTTACACTGGTACCTGAAAGATCATTTAAGGGCTGAGAATTTGTAAGGTTGGGAAAGACTATTCACAGTGAGTTGCCTGCCTGAGGTGGGGATGGAGATAGGACTTCTGAGTGGTCAGTAATTTCAGGGAGCATACTTGCTATACAGGAATGCACTTTTTGTGAACTAATTTTTAAAGAAAAGTAGAAATTTGTTGGTGGGACGTAGGTGTTTTTGAGAAGGGGCATTACCCAATTGCTGCACCGGGAAGGGTTGCTTCCAGGCGCAGGAGGAACAGCTGAGTGTGGAGGGACCTCAGTGTCCTTCCTGCTCACCTCTCTTGCTGTGTTCACAGTGGGCTCTACGTGCCCTCATTAAGCAGCTGTTTGTGGTCTCTTTGAAGTAGACTTTAAACTGTGATTAATATTTCCCTTCTTGGGACCTCAGGTTGTCACAGTGAGGCTTTTCTTCACTTTGTGTTTTCTGGGCAGGTACATGGCCCTGGTTTTGAGATGTCTTTTTCAGCATATTGTTTCCTATGGGGATGGAGAAGCAAATAGTCCCTGTGTTGTTCATGCAATTGGGAGACCTTGTAAAATGAAGAAATGGTTCCTGTATTTCAAATTGTGCCCTTTGTGTCTTGTCCTGTCACTGGGTGACACTGAAAAGATCCCAGCTCTGCCTTCTTTATCCTCCCTCCATCAGGTATTCATACACATAGAAAGATCCCCAAAGGCTTGTCTTCGCCAAGCTGGACAGTCCCAGCTCGAGAGAGATGCTCCAGTACCTTAGTCATCTTCATGGCCCTTTGCTGGACTTGCTCCATTTTGTCCACAGCTCTCTTGTACTGGGAGCCCGGCCCCAGGTACAGCACTCAGAATGTCTCACCAGTGCTGAGCAGAGGGGAAGGATCACCTCTCTCTACATGCTGGCAACGCTCCTCCAATGCAGCTCAGGATGCTTTTGGCCTCCTTATTACTTATACTTGCAACTTGTGTTTCCATCTGTAAAATCTGACGTTGTGTCAGGGAGGTGATAAAATTCTTTAAAAAATTGGAGGCACTTGGAAAGTGTTCCGACAGAGCCCTTCATAGTTATTTAAATCAAGGAAAATATTTTGCCCTCAGGTAGTGACCAAAGTAATGAAAAATCTTTCAGCTGCTTCCCCCATACACCACGGCACAATAAATAAATAAATACTGACTTCCCAGCAAGCCTTCTGTGAGAGGTGTGCGGGCAGGCGTGGGAGTGAACAGTTTGGACAACTCCACCCTCTGCATTAGTGATGTAGCTTTTGGTCCCCGTGGAGAGATAAAGCTCAGTAAGACCGTGGGTTGACTACAGTATATGTACAATAAATGCATCTTACAATGTGTGATTCATTACTGCAGAAGGAAGGTCCCAGCCAAAGAAGACTCTAGAACCGAGGGGCCACCTGGAAGGACACGGAGCTCCTGTTACATTTGCATGTTTTACCTCCAGGCCTGTGTCCAAGTGACATGACGGGAAGGTGTTAGAGCAGATGATCCCATATAACAACAGTCTGAGCCACCGAGGCTGCCTTCCTATTACAGGGAAGAAGCAGGAAGCAAAATTCAAACACAAGTGGGAAAGCAGGTCCATCACAGATAAACGGAGCAAGGGAGAGCTTAGCCACAGCTGCCCTGGGAGGGATGGGGAAGGTGTTTGGTCAGGACTAAGACCTCAGGGATCGAACTCTTTTAGGGTTTTGACACTGAATAGCAGCATGCAGGGAGGTGAGTGGCGGTGCCTGAACTCCTTTCTGCTCTCCAGCAGCTGAGAAAAGCCTTAGGGCATCTCAGCGACTACCAGGGAAGAATGTTTCTGCACAGGTAAGATCTGAGGTTGGGTTCCTCATTCTGCCTTTCTATTCTGTAATCTTTTCCCCTACTTGAAGTGCAGCTACCTATCCTTTGGCTTGGCGGAGATGAACCTGTGGCGTTGCCATCCCCGCCTTGCCTGGTGTTAGAAGTCTTGGCGGGGTGAGAAGACCCTTCAGCAGTAACAAGGCGAAATAGAGATGCGCACAGGCAGCACCACTGGGACCTGCCACCCAGGGCGAGTGACAGCACACCTCCTGCTGAGCTTTAATGGCGGTTCATAAGGTGCTTTTCCCTGGTGCCAGCTCCCAGACAGAAGTCACTCTGCAGCAGCTGAGGGACAGTTTCCAGCTTCAGGCACCCTTCTCTCTTCTACCTCTTGTCACACACCTCACTTTTTTGAGGGAATGGGAAGTTTTATGCAAGGCAGTCTCCAAAAACACTTGGGTCTTTCCTGCCTTAGAGTTTGTTTTCAGTATTCTGAAATCACAGCTCATGCCCAGCACGACTGGCCCAGCATGTGAGTCTCCTCACATGGACTGTATTGCCTCATCTCAGCCGATGTCGGTGCATGACCCATATCTGAGGTAACCATGAAGAAAGGAGGAGCTGTCTCACCTCCATATTTGACCAAGTGAAAATACCATTATCCTGCTGTCATTATGGCATTTATCCATCAATCTCTTTTGGAGAATATGAGAGACCTGTTTATTTTTCTTCAAATGGTGATATCATTATTGCATTTTCATAACTGTGCGGGTACAGACATTTCTTGCACTCCTGCCTGGGGTTCAGCGCATTGCTGTTCTTCAAGTAATCAGCAAGAAAATCATTGTAGAGGCTTCATAATTCAAGTATGCTCTTCCAATCTGCTAATTGCTATTATTAAAGCTAGCTAGCTGAGGAACTGTGCTGCAAATAGGTGTTTGATTGAACAAAAGCCCATTTCATTATGAAACCAGCCCAGAAGCTGCATGAATGGCAGCAAAGCCGTTCCAGCTCCACAGGGAGCAGGTCCTGTTCAGAAAGGCTAACAGGATCTGAACGGCCCTCTCCCCCTGGAAGTATCAGCAGGACGTGGATGAAGGTGCAGGAGCTTTGTACAGCACTATGGTAACAAAAGCAGCTGATCTAGTGACCCTGGCACACTGACATCAACTAGATGGCAAAGGCTTGTGCTTCATCACAGTTTACAAATTCAGGGAGAGTATTTAATGTTAGCAGAGATAAGGGACTGAGATAGGTCCTGTACTAATTCTTGGAGAGTTAGCCACACTTGCATCAATTTTTCATTTAGTTTACAGGGGGAAAAAAGCTGCATGTGAGACATTAAAGGCATCTTGTGAGATTTCTACATACTGTGAAAAGTAGCACCAGAAGGAACTTCTCCAAAACCTGATCAAAAATCATTTACTTCAAGAGCCATTAGGGGCTGAACTGGATTCCCTGAATGCAGATTCTTTCTGTTTGATAACCACAAAATACCAACATCTTTATTGGGTATGTACAAACAGAGGTTTTGGGTTTTTTAAAGTAGATCTCCCAGCAGGGATTGGATGATTGAGAAAAGCAAAGACTGCAGTTCTCTCAAACCCAATCCTTCCAGGCCAAGTCAGCACTGGAGCCAAGAGAAGTGGTGGAAACTGAAACTTTGTCTCTGCTTGGGCTGAAAGTTTTGCTAAACCTCAGGTCCAGGGAGATTTCCCAGGCTGGGAAATTTCAGCTCACAGAGTTACAATTGAACAAAATTACAAGTGATGGGAGACATGCTTATAAGGCAAATTATAGGACTGGAAAGATCCTGCCCTTTTCTCCAATCTGTACCTTCTTCCATGTTTCTTTCATTATTCCTTATCCTGTCCATCATGGGATGGAAATGGGGATTACTCCTTTGTCCCTCATAGGAACCTGATGTGTATTTCAAGACCTTTTTAATGTTTCTGCGTCACTGCCTCTGAATGAACCTCAGGGGCCTTGTAGGCTAATTGCAAAAGTCACCTTAATAATTAGTCTGGTGTGACCTGCGGAGCTGTATTGCTTGGGGAAAGGTGGGGGAGTCAAGCAGGTCTGGTCACTTACTGTGTTGTCTGTGTTTTGTAGGATTGTACTGCAGCCAGCCCAGGAAAAGGAAGAAAATGATCAAAAGACCCTGTTTATTTTCCCCATCATTAATCTCAGTGGATCTATTACGCTGTTCTTAAAATTTTCTGTTGCAAGGTGCTTGGGGAGCTTAAGAGCATAAGGACAGATGTACAAAATACATTGAATTGTGGAAGATGCCTTGTTGTATATGGGCACTTCTAAATGGTTTTTACTCTAATGTATCATTATATGCAGAGTGACCTTATGGACTATTGTATGCAGGATCTGAGCAGAAGAGATAGCAAGAAAAAAGCTCCTGTAAGGATTCGGAGAGAACATGGACACTTCAAAAACCAAGTAAAGGGCAGACATGTGGCTTATTTACATGTCACCTAAATTCTATGTCTTATCTTGACCTCAGAACAGATTGTAATTATGTGAACTTCATAGATCAGACATAAAATGTACCACATAACAGTATCCTCCAAAGACTGCCTCCAAGACAAGCTCAGCCTCCCCCTTCTGTCAAGAGTGGATTATTTGTGACAGGCTAGGCAGAAGACTGATTATTGTTATAAATTATTTCATGATCCCTTTTCTGGTGCAATAAAAGACAGTGATTCAGCTATCCAAAGAGCGAGTGAATGAAAAGAAATGAGGGACTTACTTAAGGGTAATTCTAGATCAGAAATTGGTCGATGGAAGATTGTTGAATCTGTTTAAAATTCCACTCAGTTATTTTTATTTCTGTAACATAACTCCATCCAAAGTAAATCAGCTATAAAGCCAGTAAACCTACACCAGCATTCCACTGTTTAAGGTTGTACTTTGACTAACCATAGACAATGAATCTTTTTTGAATACTCTATTGCTATTTTAATGTATTCTTTTGTTTAATAAGATTAATATTTTCTTTTTTTTTCTACAAAGTACTGTAGTTTCTTTATGTCTGTCATTGCAACATGAAAATATTCCAGAGGCTGTAAGAGAGGAAATGTGTAAGACAAACTGGTTTCTACTAGTGGAAGAAATTAATGTACTGGTTATAAAATGGATACTATGTTTTCTAGAAGGACATTTAGAGTGGATGTTAATAAGATATATCTATATATCAATTCAGGTTTATTGGGCTAGACACAAAGGATTTTTAAGGAAAAAATGGGATATTGCATCAAGCAAGCCCTGGGAATGACCCACCATGGAAGAGTCTTACAGACGGGTGAGCAAGGTCCATGAAGGGAATTGGCAGCACACAGCCTCTCAGCACCAGGACTCAAGCCACTTGCCCCATCTCTGAAGCCCTAGTCCTGAGCCCGACACCTAAACTCTCAGTGTCATGTGTGAATCATATTACAGAAAAGCCACAGGGGTAAATAAGAGTGGTGCAGTCCCTAAGCCACAGCAGGACATGTGACAGGGAGGAGGAGACAGGTTAAATGCACCTTTCTCCATAAAACTTTCCCTGGAGTTAATGTTTCAGTCAGGACTATCCTTTCTCATGGAAAATGGTGGAAGCAGTTGTTCATGCCCTATCACTCACTAAACACAGCAATATTTCAGCTGGGGAAGGCTATTTATTTCCTATTTCTTTCTTCTCTATAGTTGAAAATTAAACCTGAGTTTTTCCTTTCACCCAGTTTCTCGGTCATAAAGCAATCTCTTGTTTGGCTCATAAGAAAAAGACACTTCTTTGGGCTTGAATATAGCTAAAATAATGCCATTTTGTGTGTGCAGACTCCATGTTGCTTAAATGAGCAGGTGACATATCACCTTGTATCACTGTCATTTTTGCTCTTCTCATACCAACAGAAAATTATGTAAATTCAGCCAGACCTCTGATTGCTGTTGCTGGGATACTGTAAGCAAATAAGTGCGAGACAAGGCAAAATAACAGATGAAATACTGCAACTAACAAGTGACAAAGCATGACAGATGCAAAATTTCTCAGTAAAGGACCAAAATGGTAGACAGAAATCACTTTACTTAGGATTCACCCATATCAAGGCATTTAAAGATAACCAACTGGATGTTATCAATATTTTAAATTGAAAGGAAAATACAGTAAAAAGAGAGGCTGGGATCTGAAGATTGAAGGACAATTAAGCATGTTATAGGAGTTGTCCTCATGCTGTGGCTGGAGGCGTGGCCAGTGAGGTCCTGAGCCAACAGGGATGTCCCTTGTCTGCAATACATTTTTTTGTTATTCTGCTTTACCTAATCTGGCAATAATTCAATGTAACCTGCATGACAAGGTTCTAGGGTTTTCTTTGTTATCTTTGCCTGTCCAGTTAAAACAACGGTGTAACAGATTAAGTAATTATTTACACATAGTCTGCCATAAATCAGTGTCAAGTCCATTGCCTCTGGCTCTCTCTGCCAAGGACTGTGATGATGGCAGCCTCTTTAAGTTGCTTTTGTCAAGCTGGCCAAGAATTGGTTGTTCTATAAAAATTATACTTGTTTTTTCATGAAAAGAGATGATCTGTCTCTAGGAAAGGGATCACAATTAATTGGATTTAGGGTACTACATCTGGCCAAGGGTCAGTCTATGGTTAATCATGCAGTTGTGATTTCCACCTACCCTCCATCACTGTACTGCAACACTGACTTTGAAGTTTCATTCCTAGAGTGAAGAAGACATCACTTCACTCACTGGGCTGTTCACTTCATAGAGCAGTGTTGTGAACCCCTGGCAACTAGCAAAAGGGCTAGAGCTATTATTTGGGTTTTTTGTTATTTGGTGTTCACTGCTGGAGAAGGATCAGATCACACTGCTGGAGTTGCCTGGAAGTCTCATGTGCCTAGGGAACACGGCATTGGACATATTCTCAGATGCAGAGGACCCCGATTATACTCTAAGAAACAGAATATAGCCATGAGTCCCCCAGATCCCAGTATTTTCTCAAAAACTACTTCTGCCATCAGAAACCTCCTGTAAAACTGTAAAGGCAGCCTTAGAAATAATTTCAACATCAACTTGGCATACCAAGGAATCTCTGCAACTTCCCCGAGTCATCCCAGCACAGTACTTTTTCAGGTCTTATTTAGATTCAATTTCTGAGCATGTAAAGTTGAT
>NW_010531111.1:24040-54866 GCF_000687285.1 Phaethon lepturus | reverse complement strand
TGAACACCCACAATTTGCTCATACCCATTTTTCATTCTTGGTTGCAGTGCCTTGCCAGAGTAAGCCCAATGACCAACACAGACTTCCTCTAAATAATAAGCTCTGAGAACAAGCACATCAGGACTCACATTGCAGTATGTTCTCATGGGCCTAAGAGAAGAGGAGAGTCCCCAGTAAAAATCTTCCTCACTGACTTGCAAATGCTTCTGGTACTTCAGGGAGTCTCATTCTGACACTACTTGTATTTCCCTGGGGGTTTGTCACCTTTGAACCTTTCACTTCACTTTAAAATCTTTTTTTCTTTTTCTTTCCCTTGGCTTGAAGTACTTAATTAATGTCTGAAGTTCTGTTAAAGCATCTAAGTGATCTGATGTCTGCAACCCACAGGGAAAAAAGCTCTGTCTGTTAATTGGCACATGGAAAATTGCAAATGTCAGCTATTGTGAAGAAACATTTTCAGTTTCAGTAAGTTCGTGGGTCAAAAGTCCTTGTCCTTCAGAGCCTGCTCTGGGCTCCCTGATCATGACTCAAAGGAAGACTATGCTCTCTGAGCCTGAAGCAGGCAAGGAAGGATCACCCACTGCTCCAGAGGGGATCCAAGCTCAGACCACTTCCTCTGGTTCCCAGTCAGAGGCTTCTTTCCTTTGGTCCTCCAAGAGAAATCCCTGCCTCCAGACTGGCCAAGGAAATCAAATAAGCACTCCTAGCTCCATCCATGTCAAACATTGTCCTGTGCTGGGAGCACCCCATAAGGCACAGACAACCGTGGCTCCAGAAATTCTGCTCTTGGGATGAGGGCAGCAGTACAGCTTCCATTCTTGACATTAGGCACTTGGACACCAAAACCTTTCACTACTACTCTGTGATGCTTGCTTGGATCTCACTATATTTGTCTTTTCTAGAGCATTCTATAGAGACATCCCCAGGGATTGCCCACTTGGGTTGCTAGCTTCCTTAAGCCTTAAGGAAGGGTTCAGGTGACTGAATATAAATGTCCAAAGATACAGCTTCCTACCTCTGAGCTAGTCAACCCAGATTTACTCTTGGAACTGATATAATGCAGAATTTCATGGGTGCAATTTAATCTGATCCTATGGCAGCTGTCTGAAATAGCTCACATTATTTGCACCTAGCTTTTTACCTTTTCATTAAAAAAGGTTCTCCAACATATATGTTCATGTGCCTGGAAATGGTTTCCAGGATTAGCTTCTTCACCACTTTTCAGGGATCAAGGTGGAGTTGACTGGCCTGTAGTTCCCCGGGTTCTCCTTCTTGCCCTTCTTGAAGATAGGAGTGACATTTGTGTTTTTCCAGTCTTCCTGCTCTTCCGTTAATCACTATGATTGATCAAAGATTATCCCTACAATGACATCTAACACCTCCCCCAGCACTTGTGGGTGCATCCCATCAGGCCCGTGGAGCTATACATGTCCAGTTTGCTTAAGTAGTCCCTGATCTGATCCTCTTCACCAAGGATACATCTTCTGTTCTTCATTTTTTCCGCCTGGTCTCTGGGACCTGAGGCTACTGAAGGCCAGGAAAGCATCAAGCAGTAAAAAAAAAAATGAAAAAAAGGTTGATGAAACTATAAACTGGATCAATTCATCTAGCATTGAACAAAAAGTATGTTCAAATTTTCCCCCAAAACAAGAAATAATATAATTTTCTTGTGCTTCCATTTACATATTCTTCTAATACAACTCACCAGATGGGCCTTGACTGGGGTTAACTATTCTTAAATAGGATCTTCCTGGATATATCTTTGAAGGTATTATGTCTGAGAAAACGGTTTATTCTTTCTTACAGGATGATGTGATGCTTGATGTTCTCAGAATCACTGCTTGTTTCCTTGTGGCTGTTGTGCTGACAAAGTCTGGGACAAACCAGTAATGCAGAGCTGAGCTCTATCCCTGCTGCATAAGATGAACTTCATCTCATGTCCTTAGTGTGAGACAGGTCCAAGCTTTCATCTGTGTGGTCTGCATAGGCTAGGAGCAATTACTCAGTTAGTGTTGAGTAAGTTGGCAGAGAAAATTAATTAAAACATACACTACTATTATACCACTATCTTTAAACACCAATAACCAGCATTTCAATGTGGAGTACTACTTAAAAACAACCAGATGAAAGGAATCCAGAGATTCTGAGTACCAGAGACTTGAAGGCATGTCCATCTTTTCAGAAGCCTGTTTCTAAAAATAACTAATACAGGTATTTCAGCTACTTCCAGACTCATGGTCCATCTTTCCTTCCACTTGTGATCGGGGGTTAATATCTAGAGCAGTCGTCTCTCTGGATAACAAAAGAATCCATTCAATCAACCAGCTAGTTGACATTTAGACGATAAGCACAGCTTGAAGTTTGAAATTTCTTGTTCTACTCATGCTTTTATGTAGAGCAAACATGATCCTGTGCGAAGACAGCTAGGTCAGTTAATGGGTGCTGTGAGATGAGAGAGCAGGCAGTGAGTCACTTTTGAGCTACTCCTGCTAACCAAGGTATAAGTGACTTGTAAGAAAATGTCAGTCTGGACACTCAGCACATGACTTTCAGACTTGGCTGAACAGAAGACTTAAAAATCCTTTTCTTCGCTGCTTTTTACTTCCTCTCACCATTTTTTGGTTGCCGTTTTGTTTGTTTGTTTTCTTGTTCAGCTACAAATTCAACCAGCTCAGCTTAAGAGAAGAAGATGACATATTGGAATAAACAGAAAATATACAAAAGTTGTCCTGGAAATGGACATGATTTCAAACCCAGCATGACTCAGGTAGAGCTGATTCTGCCCTGCACAGTCACAAGAAGCTGTAAAAACCAAACATATTCCTCCTTTATATTTCAGTTTACTGTTTTATTTTTGCTGGCCTGGCCTGCAAAGCTGGTATCTGTGTAAGACTTAACCCAGAAAAAATGGAGTCCTCATTATTTGAAATACACAGATGAGAACTGAAATAATGATCAAGAAGCTGTCTGCCCTTTATCTCTCTTGTGACACATACACAAACAAATGTCTTGATTTCTGACTACAGTATTTGCTTCTGAATATGATTTCATCTTTCCTGGTTGATTGTATCAGAATTTTTTATCTCAATAATTAGTTCAGCCGAATGGATATGATTCTTTAAACATACCCATCCTCCCACTCCTTTAAAATTAGGTCTGAGATGTCTTTTTTTTTTTAAATCAGGAAGAAATGATAATATTTTATCTCCCTGTTTCCTCTAGTTAAATCAAAATGGGCCTTTGAGGCACAGCTAAATGGTTCCTTTGGTACTATCAGGAGGGACTCAAATGGGGTTCAGGAATAACTACCTCAAGAAGATGTTTATCCCAGTGGCTGTACAGACAAAGATGGAACAACTGTACTTCGTCCCAGCTGAAGACAGCTATCTGTGCTGAGATGAGTTGTCTCACAGAGTTATGAGGCACTTTCCATACTTGCTTACTCAGGAGATATGGCTTGGATCTTTACTGGAAGATACACGAAGTGAAAAGTACTTCATTTTAAGTTTATCATACAAGAACATAAAACTGAAAATAAAGAGAAAAGGAATATGATATGTTCACATTACCTAGAGATCTTGGCTCTGCATAGTGCCAATCCTACAAATGCAGTTTTCCAAAACAGCCAGCAGCACCAAAGGCAGGTTCTAGTGAAGCAACTGAGTAACTTGATAATCTGGTAATTCAGAACAGGACAGTTTTCACCTGGGATTGGCAATGGCCCAAGCTTGGAAAAAAACTGTCTCTTCAGAGATGTGCACCAGAATGTAGTGGGTGGGAAAGACATGGCTTTCAGTAGGCACAACAGTCTACAAAGCAATTTCTTGTCCAGTTTTTCACTTTTCTTGTTATTTATCCTCCTTAGTCAAGGCTAATTAGTTCTAAAACTCTCCATAATGCTGACTAATGTCATGACCACAAAAATGGACCTTTCATCTTGTTTTCTCACCCTCTTACAGAAGTTGACAAATGGCCTTTGCAGTCAACTACTTTGTAGAACCTTTTAGTTACAAAGTTTGCTGAATCCACCTGATAAGAACTACAAGTTACACCCAAGACCAAACAACATGAAGTAGTCTCATTTGTATCTTGGAGCTGAGTCTGAGCATGTTGTTCATCACACGGCAGCAGGTAGTCTTGATGGCGTATCAAAAGTAATCTCAGAGAACACTGACATTTATCACAATGGATGAAATGTGACTCACTGAACATCAGCTTCTAAAACATAGGCATCAGTTGCCAAGGTAGTCATCACTAAATTACCTTTATGATCAATGGAGAGGAATACGCGCAGTTCATCTCATCCTACCATAGACATGATGAATCATAGTATACTTCTCTCTGCTGGCTGGGAAGGAAACCTAGGGTGAGTAGTTCAAATGGAGATGTCTAAAGTGGGGTGAAATAATTCCTTTCCCAATCTTCAATACAAATTGTTCTGTTGGGCGACCCACAGCTGTAGAGGAGGGATGTGCAACCGGTTAAAAATAAACATTCAGACTTTAGGTGTCTAAAGACTGGCACAGATACTGCCCTACAGTCCTTATTTTCCACTTCTACCTCAGAGACCTCTGCCTCAGAAGAATGACTTACAGACATCGCTAAAGTGTTTTGAGAAACACGAAAGATATGAGCTATAAGGTATTACAATTATTCATTTCACTTACAAAAGTGACGACGACAATTTTCTCCCCTGAGGGCTGAGGCTGCACAGAGCAGACTGGGAAAGAAAGGAAGGGAGGAGGAGGAGAGGCTGAAGGTATTTTGCCAATGAGATCCCTCTACAGGGCAATGTGGGAAGATGATGCCGGTCGATCCTTGGCCTGAGCAGAGCTTACTCTGATGTGCAGCTGTTGCTCATGGAGGAAATGTTAGAAGGCCAGGACAGAGGTGAAGTGAGGTGATGGCTGCACAGTCCTCGTGGGACTGCCTTACTCAGCAGTGCTCCACTGGTTTTAGGTGGGACCCAAAGGGTACTGAAGAAGTTCATGTTCAATTGCCCACGATACGCAATATCACCTTCCTCTCATATCTTGAGCATGCAAATATATACACTCATATTGTGTTCTCTAGGATATGCACAGAACAAAATCCCTTTGTATCTCATTGTTCTCTTTCTGGTGCCTCATATCCATATTTTCTATGAGCTGGAGAAAAGCCCTTCAAATTAACTTGATCAAATCTGCCCCTTTATTAGATGCATTGGTTTACACCAGAGATGCATCTAGCATTTCCTACCTTTGCCACAGAAAAGGCAATAACAAGAACAAAGACACTTATTAGCATAAAAAGAAATACAGGGAACATGCTTATTGCCTTAGTCTGCACATAAGGTCATTACTGGCATTACAGCATGACATTTTAAGACTGATCATTACTTTTTAATTGCACAAACACAGAAGGAGATTCCATATTTTACAGCATAGCTTAGGACCAGAAGCCATTTGCCAAACAGACATCACAGTAGCAAATAAACTTAAACTTGTTCTGAAACTGGAAAGGTAGTCACAGAATATATGCTATTGTTTATAGCAGCTACCCATGGGCTACCTGGGGAAAAACTATTTGAATAAAATTAGCAAATGTTACAGAACAGCACGCTGGCAAAATAATCTCTTTTAAGCCAGTATCCTGTCAAGCGAATTTAATGAAGAAAGTCAGAAGTAAATAAAGAGGTAGACATCATTAACTTCTGGCTGAAAATATCCTAACTAACAACTTTTCTTTGAAAAATATTTGTTTAGTGGAATTCAAACTTTCCTCCTTAATTCCCTGGCACACAGCTAGAGCTGAAAATGTCTGTACTGGCATAAAATTTCAGATTTCCAATTTTTCTTCCCAGTTTGGAATGAAAGGTCAGAAATGCTAGAGTTTCCCTGTGGTGGAAACTGCCATTCCTGAGCAGCTCAGAGGACAGAAATGAATAAGGAATGACCTCCTTAGATTCTGATTTCAGGCCTATTGCGTGCCTTTCAGATACCCTTGAACAGATACAAGCTTGCAAAATGAACAAATTTTGTGGAAAAACAAAGAAATGGCAAGAAGCTTCAGGAGAAAGACACGGAGAGCGGGATACATCTACAGCAGAAGCCAAGTGGAAATTAGTCACCCAAATACCAGAGTATACCGGAGTGTGCTACTGATGACCAAAGGATTTGGGGGGACATTATCTGTGGCTCAGATCTTTAAAGGCAAATATACTACAGTCAACACCTGTTTCATCAGAGTGAGAAAATACTAGACTGCCTGTCCTCTTAGCAATATGCTGTAATGTACTCTATGAAGTACAGCTCTTGCAGTCTTTATCACTGTTAGGATGTGAAATAGGTAGTGCTCAGGCACCCTTGAACATCACAGAATCATAAAATCATAGAATAGTTTAGGTTGGAAGGGACCTTTAAAGGTCATCAAGTCCAACCCCCCTGCAATGATCAGGGACATCTTCAGCTCGAGCAGGTTTCTCAAAGCCCCGTCCAACCTGACCTTGAATGTTTCCAGGGATGGGGCATCTACCACCTCTCTGGGCAGCCTGTGCCACTGTTTCACCAAGCTCATAATAAAAAATTTTCTTCCTTATATCTACTTTAAATCTACCCTCTTTTAGTTTAAAACCATTACTACTTGTCCCATCTCTACAGGCCCTGCTAAAAAATCTGTCCCCACCCTTGTTATAGGCCCCCTTTAAGTACTACAAGGTTGCAATAAGACATCCCCAGAGCTTTCTCTTCTCCAAGCTGAACAACCCCAACTCTCTCAGCCTGTCCTCACAACAGAGGTGTTCCATCCCTCGGATCATTTTTGTGGCCTCCTCTGGCCCCGCTCCAACAGGTCCATGTCTTTCTTGTGCTGAGGGTTCCAGAGCTGGACGCAGGACTCCAGGTAGGGTCTCACCGGAGCGGAGTAGAGGGGCAGATCAGCGAGGTTGCCCCAGATGACTGTCAAACACTGTAGGTTAAGATAAACTAGCATCCCCAGATGGGGCAGATGGTTACAGTTACTGGCCAGTACTGGGAGTCTACACAGGCCAAGCTCTGTTAGGATAAACTGCTCCTTTGGTGGGATTCATGTGATCAAGAGAAGAGCATGGCAGAGATACTCATTTAACATATGAGTGTCCATTATCTCACTCTAAAGTCAATATCTGACTCACTATATAAATCATATTTTAAATTGCTTACTTTTTCTTTCCATTGACAGTGGCAGGAGCTTATGATGTGAAGTTCAGATGGAGATATGTGCACTATAGCCATCCAAACTTAGGTATGATGTATTTTTCCCTATCTAACCACTGCAGAGGTGTTTTTGACACAAAAGTCTATGCCAAGTCTGTTTAAAATGAACTATCTGCAAAAACATGTACTTTGATGACTTGTTTATTGGTTTTCATGTAACATATAATCGATGAAAATGCTTTGTTCTTCTTGCAATGCATTGAGCTTTATTTGGTTACACTGCCAGTAAATTCCTGTACTGAGAGTGTGTCAAGGCTGTTTGCTAAAAGCCCCTTGGAGATGCCTGATAGATTGCTCTGGTCATTGCCTGCTTCTGCCTATTCCCATTTCTGACATAATCCGGTTACTTTAGGAATAGATTCTTTCCTTCCTTGCCAGAAGAAACTGACTGCAAGCATTAGTAGGGATGCAGATGCGTGTTTTGGGGTCTTGGAGAAACCAAAAAAAAAAAAAAAGACCTGCTTTGAAATAGGCAGTAAATTACATTTGTAGGAGTATCTGGCCTCTAAGCAACTTCTCAAACTGTGGGAGCAAAGAGAACATCAATACATTAATTGGAGAAAAGGCAATAGTTCATATTGCACATTATCGTCATTTTCCCATGAGAGGGGATGCTCAGTGGGAAGACAAGAGATTTCCATGTGTTTTCCTGGCTTCATCTGAATCTCAAGGAGCAGAAAGGCTGGATGAAGATGGTAATTTTCTTCCACCTTAGCATTTCAAACAAAAATCTGTTGCAGCCACCTACTTGTCTCCAGGACTTTTTGTTTTGCCTGACAACTTCTGATTTTAAACTGGCTGAATTCCTCTCTGTAAGGAATTACCACTGCTACCATCACCCTACCAGTCCTACCCTGCTCTGTGCTCTGGATTACGCTTCCTTGTACATTGTGGGTTTGTTGTTATTTTATGACTTTTGATGGGGTGTTTCTCTGGTTCCATCACAACACATGCTGTGTGGAAGTGACCGGCATAAGAGAACGAAAGACAGAAAGGCGTCCCAATCCTTTCTGCATGTCTCCAGGCTACAGAGCACACCGAATTTTGCTGCTTGCTATTTTTATATTTTTTCCACTTCTTACCTCTGTCCTTATTTAAAATATAATCTTTGTATTTGATTACTGTGGTTTGTAATTGCCCTTGATTTAATAGTGGAAAAAACACAGCTGTTCAGTGTGTTAGCTTGCAAATTTTGGTAGCTTTTGAAGTGATTTATACCTCAAGCAATACTCCCTAATACACCAGAGAAAGGTCATTTGTGTATTGTCACTCATTCATTTACATGACACTAGGCCTTGTGTGACACGTGCATGACCCAGGATCTAATAGTGCAGTGTGTTAATCATGAATAAACGTGATTATGCACATCAGCAATTGATTTGTTTCTCATCTGAAATTTTTTAGTCAGTTTTTTTTTCCTGTAAGTACCGTGCATCAATATATATTTTTCCTCTGAACGACTGAGGCGAGCAAGCAGCCAGGACAGGTCACAGGACATGGGACCACTCTCTGGTGCGGGTGTCCTCAGTCATGTTCTGCATCATGCAGCACACAAAACAGCTCGTGGAGCTTGATGAGATTTGGAAGTGCTGTGTATAATTTCCCATTACAAGCGTATATATCTCCCATGAAATGCTACCTCTTTGATTTGTTCAAGACATTTAAAACCTGGTTTTAATGTCATTCCTTTCTAATGCATCACCTGCAACTCCACATTTGTGGCCCAGTTTTCAGAATTGTGTCCTCCTGCCACTAAATGTGGTGAAATCCGATCGATGGTTTTGGAAATCCAGGTCAAAACCTGCGTGTAGATAGGTCAGGACCAAAACCTCAGCTCTGAACACAGGCATGACAGAGGCTGCATGTGGCCTGTGCTTGGTCTCATTTACCTCCAGATGGTAAATTCATACAGGCAGGGATTTTGTTTAGGTTTTTGTCCAGTGCTTAACATAGCCAAATCCCAGTGTTTAAGACAAGTAATAGATGTTGAAAGTTTTTTACATGGTTTCAGGTCAAGCCAAGCACTAATCCTTCATTTCCCCCAAATCTGTAGCTTCTTTATTCTTATGTCTGATTACATGCCTACCTGTAATCTGCAACAAAGAACAGAAGGGAATTAATGTTCATTACAGTATTCAGATCCTTTTCAGTCCCTCGTTACTGCTGAGTCCCTGTTTAAAGGAAAATTTCCTCCACCCTCCTGATAGCTTAGTCTTTTAAACTGCAGAATTCCATACAATTACATATAGAAGCCCACCACCCTGTGAAAAAGCAAGAATACACTACAGATAGCAATTTAATTGGTAATAGTACTCTCTGTCCTGATCAAACTCTGAGGTCATAGAATCATAGAATAATTTAGGTTGAAAAAGTCCTTTAAGATCATCGAGTCCAGCAGCTAACCTAACACTGCCAAGTCCATCAACTGAACTGTTTCCCTGAGCACCATGTCTACACATCTTTTAAATATCTCCAGGGATGGTGACTCAACTGGGCAGCCTGTTCCAATGCATGATAACACTTTCAGTGAAGAAATTTTTCCTAATATCCAATCTAAAACTCCCCTGGCACAACTTGAGGATGTTTCCTCTCATCCTATCACTTGTTACCTGGCAGAAGAGACCAACACCCACCTTGCTACAACCCCCTTTCAGGTAGTTGTAGAGAGCCATAAGGTCTCCCCTCAGCCTCCTCTTCTCCAGACTAAACCACCCCAGTTTACCACCCACTGCTCCTCATAAGACTTGTTCTCTAGACCCTTCATCAGCTTCATTGCTCTTCTTTGGAGACACTCCAGCACCTCAACATCTTTCTTGTAGTGAGGGGCCCAAAACTGAACACAGGCTTCAAGGTGCGGCCTCACCAGTGCCGAGTACAGGGGCACAATCACTTCCCTCCTCCTGCTGGCCACACTATTCTTGATACAGGCCAGGATGCTGTTGGTCTTCTTGGCCACTTGGGCACACTGCTGGCTTATATTCAGCCAGCTGTTGAACAACACCCTCAGAATCCTCATGGCCTGGTCCCACAATCCTGCAGGGTCTAGTTGCTGGTGTAGGTCCACAACCACCTTGTGACACCAGTAATTTCAGCACCAAACCACTCAGACTTTGCAACAGGAAAAGGACACACCAACTCCCAAGTTCAGCATGTGGGCAGGCTCAGTGTGCAGGAGCACAGCCCAGAAAGCCAACAAATGTAGCAGAATTAGACAGTAGCTGAACAAGGGATGGTAAAGAGCCTCTTCATCTCATACAGGCTTTTTTGGCTCCAACCATGAGCTTTTGTTGGCATTTACTCAATGGCCTTTACTCAATGGCCTTTATGCCTTTTAAATGCTACTACCTTAATAGTCCTTAAGAGGGGACTTCCTTACCGGCTGTTCAACCCATCTCATCATCTGAGACATGGTTTATGTTTTGCATATTACAGACTTAACATATCTTGGAAAAAAAATGTAATTCAGTCAATTTATATACAAAGATCTTGGCTCCACAAAAGCATTGGGCATCCTTGTCTTCACAGCAGGCCAAAGCCAGCCTCAGAGCCAATCCAACTGGGGCAGCCCAGAGTAGATCATGTGCATTTACTGTATAATCATTTGATTTGGGTTTTCTCAGCCTGGAGAGCCTAATGGATGAGAGAAACACACCAGTCTATGTGACCGGAATTTTCCCTCCTCAGTGGCTTTTCTGGAGACTGCCACACGTCAGCTGTGTAATTCCCTTGGGTCTATACCAAGGTGGGTGCAGAAAGACATTCCCCTTGGCATGCCACCTCACCACACTGCTCCCAAGTAGGGCGCTCAAAGTGCTCTTCGACTACGAGTCGGCAGTGCTAACCATGCC
This sequence comes from Phaethon lepturus, assembly GCF_000687285.1. NCBI lineage: Eukaryota > Metazoa > Chordata > Aves > Phaethontiformes > Phaethontidae > Phaethon > Phaethon lepturus. Next base: position 43,786 of record NW_010531111.1, on the reverse strand, counting down.
AGCGAGGGCGTGTGGGTAGTATCAAATGTTCTCCCAGGACATGCAGAGGTCACGTCCCTCCTGGCGCTCAGTAATGCGAAGATTGTGCAATGTGTTGGGAAACGGCTCAAGGGCACTGGACATACGCTGCTTTCTGCTTGCACAGCACAGAGAGGAACGGACAGACCAAATCCTGTGCGAGCGACAGGAGGGGCACAAGCACTGTGGGAAAGGTCTGTGGTACTCCATCCTGCACCGATGTGGGGTGCTTAGGTCCTTTTCCCCCATAGCTGGTAGAACCTCCCCAAGCCTGCAAACATCTGGGACCCCCTCTGAAACGTGCTGCCTGAGGGAGGAAGGGGCTTGTGTTTGCTGGCTGTCATGGTCCTGGTGCCAAGTGGAGTGACCTGGTAGCAAGAAGGATGGGACAATCCTCTCTGTCAAATTATTTGTTGATAATAATTTCCCCAAATCTTTTAAATAGCTGCCTCTTCTGTACAGGGATTGTGAAGGGAAGGCAATGATTATTTACCCTGCGTGTCCAGACTTCACGAACTCTCCTGACAAAATTTAAAACCTAAAATCCACTGTGTAGTCTGTTTTCTTTCCACTTTACATCCTTTAGTGAATGCTGGGATCACATGAAGCAATATTTTAAAGTAATACAGTGAAATGGCTCTAACTCTTGCAGGAAGAGGAGGATGTAATAAGATAGAGCAAGAGAGAGATCAAAGACAATCAGGATGAAGATTTTTTAAAAAAACGTAATAACTTTCATGCTTCAGAAAGCTCTGGAGATTCAAACACAAGATGCAGGGAAGAAGGTGGTCTTGGACTGAATTAGAGAATGAGTGATGCTGTTGATTCAGGGGCTGGAGAGAGAGGAGCAGCACAATGTTGATCATGTCCAGCGGTGTGTGATACTGAATACAGGGGGTTATCAACACATGGGAGGACAGATCCAAAGGACAGCTGGCCTGAACCATAAGGGGAGGCTTGACACTAATTAACTGGAATTCCTACAATGGAAAAAAAAAATGCTGTAGATATATCTTGCAAGTCTTAGGGGCTTGGTGATAGTGGTAGTGGGAAATGCAGAAATGACAAGCTACCTTCACGGGTACCCATGAAGGTGATCCTGCTGCACCAGCGGTAATAGGTCCTTTTATTCACCTGCAGTGGTTGCAAGATCAGGCCTCATTTGCACAAGAAAATATGTGGCCTGTGCATGTGACAGCACTGCCTGTGCAGTTAAATCTGGGCTATGTTGTGCACAGGTTTCTGAAAGTAAAACTAATGTGCATAATCTGGAAGAAGAGTCCAACTTAAAGAAAAACTCTTAAGGTCCTTGAATTTGGTTTGAGAGCATGATTACTACTAAATTACTCTTATCCTCTAGGAATCTTTCCACCTAATAAATAATCCTGCTTGAAAATCAGCATGAACTTGTGGTAATAGCTTTACAGGGTTAATTCCAGCATTTTGGAGGGTGTGGGAGTTTTGGTGTGCACCTGTGTTCAACTCTCCAGTCTTTGGACAGGTCTTCAAAAATCACCCAACCTTTTGTTATTTTTGCAGATCAGTTGATCCAAAATGAAGTGGATACTCCTAAGCAACTGAAGATTCAGATATACAGTATGTTAAGGAGCCTTAACTGGGTAGCATGGCCAGGATTCATCTGAGTAAATACTGGCTTCTATGCTCCCCGTGTCTCCACTTGAACTGCATCATCTAGACACCCGTTGGAGTCAGCAGAGTGGACTAGGCTGATTTAGTATGCAATCTGTCTCTTTTTACAATGGTGTTTGAAATAGGCAGGATGACTCCCTCCCTACAAGTCCCTGTCTTCACTGACTATCGAGAGAGATTGAGATGTGAGGATGTTCTGTGGGCGTGCAAAGTTCAATGGTTTTAAACAAACATTAATAACACTTGGCTGTTAATAACCGTCTATGGGCAAGTTTTTAGCTCTTCCCAGTTGGAAAGTAACGTGACTTAGGCTTTTTTATCTGGTGCTTAAAGTTGGTCTGTGTTGTCTTTCACTGAACTTTGACCTACTATCCCCAATTTGGGGCATTATCTCTTATTGTAGTAACTTGGGCAGGTACTACAGTTCAGCAGACCAGAGATGACTTGTTTAATTTCTGTTGTTTAGTCACTGTTTGAGCCAGACAGTGCTTCAGAGAAGTTCAGCTTTCATCTGCAACAGCTATTTGATCATGTGGTAATTTTTTTCCATACCTATGGACAGAAATTATTTACTCTGCATTCAGAAAATTAGTGAAGTCTGTAAGGAACATAAATTTCTAAACAGACTTACACTAATTTTTCTTTTTTTTTCCACCTCATCTTTGCAAGCCTATTATCAATTATACAACTTAACATAAAAGACCCATTTAAAAATCCACTGCTAACAGAGGTTTTGATTGATTGTACTGCCTCATGGAGACCTAAGGGGTGGTTTGGCCAGAGACAAATACACATATTTGAAAAAACACGTGCCATTCCTGACCTTGCAAGATGCGAAGGAGGCACAGGACTGGGACCTTCAAAATCTACTTGAATAATGAGATGAGAATTCATCTCCCAATAAAAGTATGCCTTCAACTTGGTCTTCCACGCTATAGAACAGCAGAAGGAGGTTAGGGAGAGATTTTGTGGCATTGGTAAACCAAAGATCAGTCAGCAGCAACAGCCACGTGGCATAACACACTTTGTAGTCTGTGTGTGGTCTAAGCCAGACCACTGAATATGAAGGTAACAAGTAAATGTGGTTTCAGCACTGGCTGAAACGAGATCCTTACATAGATAGCTTTGCATTCTGCAGCACTGACCCACCAAAAGCAAAATAAGATGCTTTTTGCAATGCATTATCTATACTGTTCTGACTCTTCATTCTGTTTGAATGGGACCTAATGTCTGTCACGTGGCATTCTGGTCCACACCCAAATTAGGCACCACAGTCACGCAGTGGGACAGCCCAGAGAGGGAAAATGTGCAGGTATGTCTCACCATCTCCACTCGCAAGCGCTGGAGCACAGCCAACCATGCAATACCTCAAGAAGATGTCCTACTCGCACAGCTACATTCAACCAGATGGAGTAAACAAAGAAGTGATGCTTTGTTAACATTCTAAAAAATAGACCAGAAATTGAGAATTAGAAACAGGAGGCATGACCTTGCCTCCGAATCAGGAGATTTGAGGGGAGTCTTTCTGTGGCAAAGCACTTATTTGCATACTAGATGGTCCCACTGCCCTTATGTTGTGGCTTTACCAGAGGTGGGAATGAGGCAGAAGGGTCACAAATGACCCATTATCTTCTCCACCTGCACTAGCATGATACAGGAAATATTAGAAAATTTGCAGGTACACTGGTCATTTCTGTTAGGTTATAGCACTAATTTGTGTTCCCCAAACCTTTTTTACTCATCTATTATATACATCACATGTTGAGGACAGGGGTTATTTTCATAAAACGGGAAAAAATGAAAACCAACCTGCTTTTAAATGGGGCTAGAAAGTGGTGAGGGATGAGTTCTTGGTGTGGCTCCAAGCATGCCGTCTCGCAGGTCTGTGTCTAGGCTGTATCCTCCCCGTGAGAGAAAGCATGCGTGTGGAAAGTCAGGAGGAAAACTGGAAAGCCTTCATGAAACTAGAAGTGCAAACACTTGCTTAATAGTTCACAAGCAACCTAGAAGCAAGCACCAGTCATTTAAAATTCCTGTCGCTGCCAACTCTTGTGGCTTTACAATGTATTTTTCTGAAAGCCCCTGATGCTGTGGTAGGTCATATTTGGCAATGAAAATATCACAATTTTTCTTTAAGATGTTTCCATTCTAAACTTTAGTGTGGAGCTGAGACTGTTCTGCCTCTCTGGAAATCAGATGTGTTTCTGGAAGGTTTGTTTTACGCAGACACATGCTGTTAGACTTCGTCCACGAGTCCCGAGGTGGAAGTCTAAGTTCCCTCTATTCAGAACATCACAACAAATTATTTAACAGCCTTTGCTGGCTTTAATATTTATGCATTTAAATAATAAACCAGATGGCAAATGAAAATAATTCCATTGGCTTTTGTTGTTGTTTTTTGAAATAATCTTGTGGGGTTTTATCACTTTCCTCGCTATGGAATGTCTGGCAAAATTGATACTGACTTTGCTTTTCAGCCTGAAAATATTTTTCACTCATTTTATATCTAACACCTACAATGAAAGAAGACCTGATAAAACAGTCAGCGGGATAGGTCCGGTGATGAATATGAGCATAGCATCATCAAAGGCAGAGCTTCTTCTGATGAGGTATCTTTTGATGAGAGCGAGGCCTCACAAGTTCATTTAGCCTCATGACATCTGCTGTTAGGTTTAGTGTTACTGATTTTCGGTTTACAGATGGGAAAAGTAGGTACTAAGAGGTTATATAACATCACTAGGGTCATTCAGTCTTTCATACAGATGGGAATTGATGTGGTTTTAAAAATAAAGACATTTGCAGCCATTTCATGGCCTATATTAGCAAGGCCTACACTAGCAAGCAATTTGGTAGATAGATTATTTGCTGCCGAGGTCTTTTCCTCTATGCTGTCTGTGGCTGGGGGTGTGTAATTTTGAGGAGTTTCCATCTGGTTCTCTGGACCGCACGCCTCTCTCAGTTGTGTTGCCCCAAGCTGCCCAAGGAAAGCTCTTCCACAAACCTTTACCCCTCCACAGGCTGCCCCAAGAAGGGCTGCACTGAGCTCATGTGTGCCGTGCCGGTGTCGGGAGCAAACCCCCCCCTGCTGTCACCACCCACGTAGGGCTTTGCACATGGAAGCAACCCCGTCATTGCTGGTGCTCCTGCCTTATTCCACTAAGAAGTTACCGTTTGTACAAAAATATCCCCTACAGCCTTCGCGCAGGCAGCTGGTTTCACCACTGCGGAGGGGGTTAGATTTCACCGCCAAAAGAAGCCAGGCTGTAAGCTGACACAAAGCTCTTCCTTTGCCAAAAGTTTAGTTAAAAAAATAGAACAAGTGTCTCCACAGGCCCTGATGCATCTCTGCTATCTCCCTGTTTATGAGCCCTCCCCAAGTGGGATGCCGCAGCACGGAGGGTCACGGACAGGGCTGGGCAGCAGCTTCAGCAACGCACCCGTGGCCGAGGGGCTGCCTGCAGGAGCACCCCAGCGCTGCCCTCAGGCGGGGAATGCAGCCCCTCTCGTGAGGAGAGCCCCTCTCCGTGCGTTACCAGCAGAGCCGCGCAACCGTGCTCTGCAGTGCTGGCGTTTTCTAGGCAGCAAGATGAATGCTCTGTAGAATGGGAAAACGCTGGATAAAGAGCTCTCAGCCGAACCATTTCCTTATTAACTCTTCTGGAGCATCTTTCTGTATGTTAACCCCAAAAGTTCAAAAAACAGGAACCAGATGTAGAATCTGTGTCTTTAAAGCTATCAGATCCAGTAAAAGAAATAAAAATCCTTTTCATTGGATTTCTGTCTGATATTTGAGTAATGAAATTTATTTTTCAAGTTTTTCTGGAGGCAGGAGGAACGAGGACCTCAGACTGTGACAAATACGACCATCCAAGTCAAGAATTAGGGGTATGTGAAAATAGACATGAGAAGATGGGAGGCAGAAGTAGTCAATCTTTTCAGACATCTTTTTGAATAATAACCGAAAACAAACAGAAAATTTTGCAGTTAGGGTGGATACACATTTCCCCTTTGACTTCTTCTAATGTCTTTGACCTCTTTGTTATTATTTGTCTGTTCAGGACTCAAATCAACAGGGTGAGAGTGTCGTTTTGGGTTATTAGATATCACTCATCAGAGACAAAAATAATATTAGTGGAAACAAAGGGTAAAGGAATTTAAATATGCTAGTATTAGGTTCCTTTCTTCCTGCATTTTACCCATATTACATAAAACATGGCAACATCCAGTTGTGCACTGTCAGCAAATGGAAGGTTTTATAACAACCCACAAGCCACCAAGAACAAGGATTAGAGTTTTATCATCCTAGGAGTTGATGATTTACATTTTCCAAGAAATGTGAAGCTCTGACAAGTCCTAAATTATCAGATCTTTAAACTTTAGCACTGTTTTTTATAGCTGCTATGAAATAGCATATGGAATGATGGTTTCAATGATGTTATTGCTTTATTCAAATAACATGTATTGGGTTCCATTCAGGAGTAACTTATGAAACTAATGGCCTGTGATGGGTACACTAAGCTCCCAGCTATCCTGTGTAAGCAAGAGTGAGATACTTACAGGCATTAAGGTTCCCAAAAACCTTTATTGAGACAGATAATACTGTCCCAAGTCCTTTCCCCTAAATGAAGCCAAACTGGTAGAAAGACAGGGTCACATTGCATGTTTCCTCCTGTTTGGCCCAGTTTTATGTATTTGTAGGGCTGAATGTACTCACACAACTGACAAAAGAATAAAATTGTCAAGAGCTGGAGCAATCCTGCTGACCAGACATGAAATGGGGAGACTGAAATTTCTGACTAGTCTTAACAGAAAAGGCATTCACCTCTTCCTTTCAAACAGACATGCCAGTTGAGGATGTGCTACTCCTCTTATTATTTTCTTTTAGCTGTCTGTCTTGTGAGGGCTTCAATTGTCAGGTTGGTTGATTCTTTAGTAATTAATAGTTTGAAGTTTTTTATATGTCTCAGCAGACATCACGACTCAGAAAACAACCCACTCTTCTGAATGGATCGTTTAGACAAAGCAGTTCTATCAATCATTCAATGAGCCTTTGAAACATATCCTCATTTTCCTAACCGTTCTTCTCATTTGGACTTCTGAGCATGATTATATGATGAGAAAGGACAATGCATGGACAGCTGAGGGGCAGCACAGAGGCCAGACGGGTCAGGTTTGATTAATCCCTCCAGCCCTCCAGTGGTGGAATCACTCTGCTTGGCTTAGACACAGGACTTCACAACCCAAAATGGCATGAAAAGATGTATATGTGTTTTGTGCAGACAGGGAAACAGACACAGAAAGGACAGGATACAACTAGATGTGGGGTTTTTTTAATTGAATTCAACTTTCCTCCTTCTTCTCAATGTTCATAATTTTATGTGACAGCCTTCTGTCACATCCCCTCTCTCTTGTTTCATTCCTGACTGAGGTCCCTTTTAAAGCCTTTCCTCATACTAAAGCAAGATCATCCTTGTTGCCTTTCTCAGTTCTGTTTCAAGTTGTACTGTATCCTTTTGGAGACAGGGTGACCTGACCCACATACACTATTCCACATGTTGATATATTAAAGACAAACATGATTAATCAGTCTGTCCTTTTGGAGAAAACCTCACTTGGTATTTATTTGCCGCATTGATAACTCTGGCAACACTATGGCACTTTGAAATTGATTTTCAAGACAATACTGGGGAAAGAGGACTCAAAGTCTGAAATAAGAAAGAGACAGAGGCACAAAGGGCTTGTCTGTATCATCTGATGTTAGATTAAATGAGCTAGGGAAAGCCACGAAAGAGTTGGAAGACAAAGTATTAAACTTGCAGTCTGAGCAATCATCTCAATTTGAGTGACAACTGAATGCCAAAGTTACAAGTGACTATATTTGTTTATGTGTTAGGGAAAAAAATCTAGTTAACAAGCTTTCTATGCCACCTAAACAACTTTTAATTTGGCAAAGTCTCTGAAACACTGAATTCTGTGTTGGAGAAAGAGTCAAGCAGTAAACCTGCCATTTAACCTTACTGAAGTGCTTTACAGTACAATGCTGCAGCAGCAAAAATATTATGGAATTGACCAGACCAGATAAATTATCCTTTCTAAATGGGTGTATTTTCATAAAGTGCAGGATCCTGCCCATTTACAGTAAAGAGGATCTTTGTCATTACATTCAAGACATGCAATTTAAAAATAGTTTCTCAGGAACATTTTCAAATCCTAATTTCTTATGGAATGGAAGTTTATAATGCAGCCATTTGAAATGGTCAAAATGCATTTCTGTGCTATCTCCTGTTCTGCCACAAGTAACTCTCCCTTCTTGCTTTGCAATGGAGACAAGTATATTTTCAAGAATTATCAAGAGCACCCTGAAGCTGCTTCAGAAGTTACTATATGAGGCTGACTATAAGCAAACATCTCTGTGCATCTTTTAATACCACACATGAAGATTAAAATTAGAGCCATTACAGCTCTAATTCTGAAGTGTCATTTCACAGCTAAGAATAATAATCATCCATCAAAACTTTCTGAGGGCTTACATACTGCTTGCTGAATACTTCCCAGATCTTCAAACTTTCCAAACTCCTTCAGATGGACATCTTTCCAAGTTCTCTACTCCATTTGCAACTCTTGTGTGATCTGTGTATGAAAAGCTGAATATGGATGATAAGATCAGAGGGGGATAACAAGAAAAGTAAGGACAACAGTTAAAGATGAACCTGAGCTTGGAGATCATTTACTGTGTGCCATTCTGGTCCCCACAATTCAAAAAAGACATGGACAGACAGGATAGCGTCCAAAGGAGGGACACAAAGATCACAGAGCTGGAGAACCTGCCCTGTGAGGGACAACAGAAGGAGTGAGGTCTTTTCACCCTGGAGAAGCAAGGGACCTCATCACGGTAGTCGAGTACTTAAAGGGAAGCTACAACGGGAAGAGAGGTTGTCTCTTCACAAAGGAGCCACATGGAGAGGACAAGGGTCAATGGGCACAAGGAGAACTTTCATCTCAATATAGGAAAGATATTTTTTACAGTGAGAACAATCATATAGTGGAACAACCTCCCCACGGATGTGGTGGAGTTCCCATCACTGGAAGTGTTCAAAATGTGATTAGGCAGGGTGCTAGATAACCTCATCTAGGCTCCCCTTTCCACAAAATATTGTACCAGATGACCTTTCAAGGTCTCTTCCAACCTGGGCTGTTCTATGATTCTGTGATCAGCAGACAGGGCTTGCTGTGTGATTAGAACAAGACCAGGAGTTGGTGTGTCCCCACTTGTGTTTAATATGGTCATCAGATCACAGAAGAGTTCAGAGCTCCAAGATGGGGGCACTCAAGGCCAACCAGGGCTCCTTGTATCAGGACATGCAATAGTTACAAATGCCTGTTGCTTTCACTATGGGGTCTCTGGGAGTACAGACGGAGTAGACGGTAGCACTATTAAGATGCATTTTCACTTTAAGGATGGATTAAATTTTTCTGTTCGTTGTTTTCCAAAGTGGAAACTGAGTTTTTAAGAGAACTCGTTAAACCTTCTTCCTCCAGCTGCGTGCAAGGATATTGGGCTCAGCACTAACTCAACATGGAAACCGTCTCTTCTTTCCGTGCTGCAGCCCGAGGAGAAGCCTGCTCTCCATGCCATATCAAGCTGAGATCCACATCAAGATGCTGTGGTTGTGCGTAAGTGACTGAAACCTCTCATGTCACAGCTCAGTCCCAAAAGCCCTCGGGCTTCTCTCACCTCTCTGGCTGCTTTCTTGTGTAAGTAAGTGGCTAGAAGACCAAACATCAGCTGAAAATCCAAAACTTTCGTGAAGCTTCAAACATGGAAATACTGCAGCATTGCAGAAGGGTGTCAAAAATCAGGAAGGGTCATTGTGGGAAGCAAACCTACAGACACACAGATCACCTCCAATACAGAGAAACGAAACTGGAGCCTCCCTTCTGCAGCTCAGCTCTTCATGATTTTAGACACATCAAAATGCAATGGAAGTGATCTATCCTTGTAGATGTTATGGAAGATGGAGCTAAGGCTAACTTGCAGGCTGGCCAGTAATAGAAGCAGTGATGCACCAGTATGTTATTGCAATGGTTGATGTCAGGTGATCCAACAGCACCAAATTTATTATTATGTTTAGCTGCTCACTTTGGTTTGTCATGTTGTTTTTCCTGCCTTGAAAGTAATTTAGTGTAGTGTACTGTCGTGTTCTCCTTCTGCAAAAGTTTGTTTGAAATGACTGCTACAGTGCAAGAAATACAATCTACTTTCATATTCTGCCACTGGGATCTGATAAGGAATGGCAGCAAATGTGCTTTCCTCACTGGTCCGTCTAGCTGGTAGGATTATAGACTTCTATTACAGTTTAAAGGAATAAAAGTCGTTTCAGGATAACAAGAGAAGCAGAAATGTGAATTGAAGAAATGTACTGGCATTTGCTGTGTTATCAACCTGAAAACACGTCACCTGTTTCCTTTGTAAGTTTTTTCTTTTTTTCTGCTATTTTTGTGTTTTAGAAATCTGAACACAAGTGTGTGCACACACACATATGCACACACGCATGCACACTACTTGGAACTATGTCCCTGTTAACCTCACCCTTGCATTTTGCAAGCCTGGGCACTCAAAAGCACTACGACTGCCAGTAACAGGTCTATTCTGAAGTGCTACCATTTTTTCTGCTTGTAACACTTTTTTGAAGATAAAGACTAGTGTCTTAGACTGCTTTTGAGGCATCATTTTCATCATTTGCCTATAAAGAGCAGTTTCAATTTGACAGGGATTACAAGGCAGGGGGAGAGGACAACCCTGCCCCCACGGGGATGGATGCTGGGTTGTATTGGTGTGTTGCTGAAGCTTAAGTGACTCACACCCCAGCACATACTGGAGCCCTTGTGTGGAGGTACCTTGACATGGAGGCAGTGGCCACAGAGCTGCATGTCAGTGCTGAGCTAGATAAAGCCCTCAGAGGCTGTTGCCAGTCAGTACACATCAAAGCACCTCTGTTGGCCAGTCCAATTTGCAGCCTTGACAGATGTAGACCTGCAGATGCAGAGACCACAGAAGCCATAAGAAGCAACCAGATGGCCTCTTGTGAGGCCAAGAGAGACCTTTTCTCACCTCCATGGCATTTTATAATACTCTGAAAATTCTTCTACTACATAAACCAACGTACTTGCACACACCTGTGTCTTTGTAGATACAGGACTTCCAGCAAACTCTTTGGTTCCTGATTTTAGAAGACTGGAATTAACTTTTCCACAAGGATAATTTTCCTATTTCTGTCCTGGGCAATTTGCAGAAAATCGTATCATAGGCATGGGGAAGGACTGAATGCTCTCTCATCAGCATCTCAGCTGAATATAATCTGTTTTGGGAAGGTAGAGAAAGGAGATGTTTATGTGGGCATATTGCTATTCCTGCAGCTTTGCTAATGGAAGGTGCTCAGAGCTCTTGGTAAGAGCAGATGAATCTCCTGATGACTGAAGAAATTGTAGGAAATAGACAGCTCTGAGGGTCACCATGATACTCAAACCCTTTCTTATGGGGTCCTGCATAACTATCCACCGGTCTCCATGTGCCTTGTGGGTGGAGGGAGAGAGTTTAGTCTGGGTTTGCTAAACTTTCTCCTCCTTGCCTTCCAGCCTGAGTAACCACAAGGTCAGAGACAGCCAATAAGCTGTTGTGCTTCTGCATTAAAGATTATCTCAGTACAGTGTCCAGGTGCTTGCTTGTTGGTCTCTGGCTGCCATGAAGCCCCCAGGGATGGGCCCCAGCTGGCAGCTTTGTGGCATGGCAATATTTCAAGAGAAATCCATATCTCAAGAGAAATCCTGTTCTGTTGGTGCCTGAGCTGTGTATCATATTTTTATAAACAGTACTATTATATATTATTATAAACTGATAGATTGACATGAGCTTCCCTCCCCAGGTTTACGGCATGAATTAATATGGATATTTTTCAGAGTGATAAGAAGAGCTATCCTGTATATTGCCCTAATGCTGAAACATTAGATGATTTAAGTGAGGATACTCAATCATTTACCACCAACAAATGGCAACTTTTGGTATTAATTTAACATCTCTGCTTCTAAAAGAATAGAAAATAAGGGGTATTATCAGCTCATTTGTCTTCCCCCTGAAGCACAATCTCAAACCCGCAGTTCTCAGAAGGCTGCACAGAAGGTGGGAAAAATAGGAGCAAGAACAACTGCAGCCACAGTGCAAAGGCAACCTCACCCCCACCTGAGAAGACCTGGGTTTGATGGTGATGCTGGTGCCTTCAGGGATCTCTGATCACTTCAATTCTCCTGTGTTTCATCTTTCACCACTGAAATGTAAGAGGTCAGGAGCTGTATGTATCTTGCCTTTACATTTTTCCCAGTCTAAGCAAGTCAAGACTAGACCCTACCTGGAACAAAAACAGTCTGGGGACAGATTTATTTTAAAAGTATGTATGTCCCCACCAATAATTCAGTGATGACGGTTCCCTACATCAAGACTTGAGCAGATTCATTTTTAGAAAATACGGAGTTTGGGGCATTGTGTGAAAAACATAATTTATTCTTACTGTGTTTTAAAACTAATGCAGTTTCTCCCTCCCCTACTAGCAGTGATATATTCCCAATATCCTCATTAGCAAGTTTTGGGAGAAAGAAAGCAAAAAAATCTTCAGGATATATAATAAGGAGAAAACAGGAGAGTACAGGAGAAGCTCCAGCCAAGCAGCTAAGAATAGGAGCAATTCAGCTCAGGCTATAAATATCTTCATTTCTAGTGACGGGATCCAGACGTGGAACAAACGCCAGTGCAGGTCACTCAGCTCTGACCCAAGGACATGTGGTAAGAGTGTAAACAAAGAAATGACAATTTAACAGAGTTATAAAGCAGTGACTCACGGGATCAGAAAGCAGCAGCATTCCAGTTCCCACGACAAAGAAACCCAGCTAGCTGGGCTCACTCGTAAAATAATAAAACAAGCCAATGCTTTTTATACCCAATAGCTTTAATAGCATGGGAACGTCAAAAACCCCTTTGCCAGAGATCAATCTCTGCTTTCCAAGCTCCTTTCAGCTCTCCATGTCAGCTGTGAGCTCCTGAACTCACTGCAGGTTTCCTGCTTTGCTTTCAGCGGAGAGTGGAGCTGGAGAGATGACGGCGTTTCTGGCCGGCTGCCCCGACGCTCCGCCACCCCGGCCAGCTCGCAGGAGCGCTTTGAGAGGGCAGAAGAGCAAGGGGAAAATTCTTTTCCTGGAAATATCTTTGCTGACTTGCAGCTTCCCTGCACTGATGTTATTATTTCCAGCACAGCCATGGGCCTGATGAGTATGTGCCAGAAGCAATTATGGTGGCTCCTAAATGCAGAGTGCACATGTTGGATAATCATGATGTTGGATAATGCTGAAAGAGGGCAGGGAAGGAATACAGCCCTGCTAAACTCACCCTTGGAAAGACGTGTAAGTGAAATCAAAATGCTTCAGCTGCATAACATGCCTGGTACATTCACGGGGATCCCCCACCTAGGTGTGCCCTGGCAAGACCTAACACCTCAATTTTAATAGAGCTTTGCTTTAGCAACAGTGCCAGGTGATACTGGGGCAGAAAAATTGGAAGAGCAGCTGACTTGGACTACAGCAGAGCGGGGATAGAGCCCATTGGTGCCAAAGAGCTCTTCTTGCTCCTTCTTCCCTACTCTCCTAGGGAAAAAGGATGAGCAGCTCCCACTTTTGCGCTCTGTCTCTGAACCCATAAGACTAAGAATAAACAGGGAGAGAATAAAAAAGCTGCCCTACCGATGCAAATCCCTGGAAGGAGAAAGAACTTTCTTGTCTCTCCCCTTAGTCCTTGGAGAAAAACTTCTGAGACTGGAAGATGACCAACCCCCTTGCAATGAGCAGGGACATCTTCAACTCAATCAGGTTGCTCGGAGCCCTGACCAACCTGACCTGGAATGTTTCCAGGGATAGGGTATCTACCACCTCTCTGGGCAACCTGTGCCACAGTTTCACCACCCTCATCATAAAAAAATTTCTTCCTTATCTCTAGTCTAAATCTGCCCTCTTTTAGTTTAAACCCATTACCCCTTGTCCTTTCGCAACGGGCCCTGCTAAAAAGTCCATCCCCATCTTTCTTTTAGGCACCCTTGAAGTACTGGAAGGGTTTACTGCTTTGGGCTGTATCAACACACCAAATCACAGAATCACAGAATCACAGAGTCACTAAGGTTGGAAAGGACCTTCAAGATCATCAAGTCCAACCATTAATCTAGCGCCACTGTGTCCTCTAAACCATGTCCTGAAGCGCCACATCCACATGTTTTTTGAACACTTCCAGAGATGGTGACTCCACCACCTCCCTGGGAAGTCTGTTCCAATGCTTGACCACCCTCTCGGTGAAGAAATTTTTCCTAATATCCAATTACACAGCTGGAGGGAGACAGGAGGCAGAATTTGGTGGATGACCTTCTCACAAGACAGAAACAACACCAGGCATCCTATAAGAATGAAGGCACAGAACCAGATGTGATAAGATCTAGCCTAATGACAGGAGGGGACAAACGAGGTGTAACCACCCCATGGTTCTTGGAAGAATCGGAGGAAAACAGAGAGCTTGGCTTTGATGATCTCAGGCAGCAGCAGCGAAGGATCATAGAAGAGCAAGATGCTGGACTCAGTGCTCTTTCTTCAGTCAACTGAGGGCTCCAGAGATGGACTCAGGACTCCAGGTGGGGTCTCACCAGAGTGGAGTCAAGGGTCAGAACCACCTCCCTCGACCTGCTGGCCACACTGTCTTGGATGCAGCCCAGGATATGCTTGGCCTTCTGGGCTACAAGCACCCATTGCCAGCTCATGTCCAGCTTTTCATCCACCAGGACCCCCAAGTCCTTCTTGGCAGGGCTGCTCTCAATCCCTTCATCCCCCAGTCTGCACTGACACTGGGGTTTGCCCTGAACCAGGTGCAGAACCCTGCACTTGGCCTTGTTGAACCTCATGAGGTTCACACGGGCCCATTCCTTGAGCTTGTCCAGATTCTTCTGGATGACATCCTGTCCCTCAGGCGTGTCAACTGCACCACTCGGCTTGGTATCATCTGCAAACTTACTGAGGGTGGACTCAATCCATGTCATTGTTGAAGATATTAAAGAGTACTGGTCCCAATATGGACACCTGAGGGACACCACTCATCACCCATCTCCCTCTGGATGTTGAGCTGTTGACTACTACCCTCTGGGTGCGACCATCAAAGCAATTCCTCATCCACCCAACAGTCCACCCTTCAAATCCATCTCTCTCCAATTTAGAGAGAAGGATGTTGTGGGGCACCATATTAAAGGCCTTTCAGAAGTCCAGACAGACAACATTTTCAAATCTCATGGAGAGTGTCTTGGCAACTGCATCAGTCAATTCCCTCAGGTCTCTGGGATGCAGGGATCAGGTCCCATAGACTTGTGCATGTTCAGGTTCCTCAGGTGGTCATGAACCTGATCTTCTCTTACAGTGGGAGGGACTTTGGTCCTCCACTCCCCATCTTGCTATCCATCCCCTTGAGAGGTGTGGGAAGAGAGACTAACAGTGAAGATTGAGGCAAAGAAGGTGCTGAGTACCTCAGCCTTCTCCTCATCTGTTATTACCAGTTTGCCAGTCTTGCTCATCAGGAGGGGTACGCTTTCTTTGACCTTCCTCTTCTGGCTGACACAGCTGTAGAAATCCTTTTTATTACTCTTTGCATCCCTTGCCAAGTTCACCTCTAGGCACACCTTGGCCATCCTGACCCCACCCCTACACAATTGAGCAGCGTCCCTGTACTCTTCCCAGGATACCTGTCCCTGCTTCCACTGCCTGTGCATTTCCTTCTTGGCCTTTAGCTTGACCAGCAGTTCTTGACTCAGCCATGCTGGTCTCTTGCCTTCCTTTCCTGATTTCTTACACATGTCCTTTTTGGTTTTTTGTGAGCTTTTGGGGGCTCACAGTGTCTTGGGGCAAAGGGAGGTCCTTGTGGTTATGGAAGGAAGAACTCAAAAGATGATTAGGGAGCAGTCAAGTTGCTCGGTGTAGTCCAGTATCTTGCAGATTAAGGATGACAACCCCAAAGGGAGGCAGGCTGACACAGATATGGCCATGAGTCCAGCTTAATCATATAGCTGTTCAAGTCATACTAAATTGTCAGTCTGTGAGCAGGATGATGCCAATAAAAGCTCAGGATAGCCAATAAAAGAAACCTGTGTTGCAGGTAACAGGGAATTAATCTGAGATACAGTTTCTTGCTTGTGGAACAAGTTACCTCTTAATTGAGTGGAGTGAAATCTTGATGTATCCTACTTTTACAGCACCTTAAATGCACAAGAAACTGCTTCTCTGAATCTGGCCACGCCTTTTCCAGAACACAAGATATAAATGTCATTTTTTTTGTTTGCTCAAGTTATAAAGGAATCCAGGACTACCAGAACATATGAAGCCCAAGGCAGTACACTCATGCTGCCCAGTGCCCTCACTCTTGCAGGGAAGCTGGTGGGTCAAACCGGGCAGGTAACCAAGGAGCTCACACTGGCATCTTTATTGCAACACTGAGACTGAGTGATTTCTTTCTTCTCTACCTCTCTGAAACTTGCTGGCACTTACTAATTTCCAGGCTCCTCATCTTTGTCAAGACTGGTCAAAAAGTTGAATTTGAGAAGTACTGGGAAGCAACGACTCACAGACGGACAGACAGAAATGCAATTGCATAAGCTTTGTCCTGTTGGAAAAAAAGATTACAAAATCCTCTCTACTAGCTTTCTTGTTATTATCAAGAGCATTTCAAACCAAGATAAAAATTAAAGATAAAGCAAAAGTGGTTGCTGCTTAGAAGAAGTTATGTTGGGTGTTTCCATCTGTATTATTTCAAGTGGCCAAAAGTCTGTCCAGTTTACAAGAAAACTTTTTTGTTAGGAGGTTTAGGCTGCACCCCCAAGAGCAGGCAAAGTGTGGTTCTGTCTGGTGATAAACACTGTGAGTAACATTGCAAAGTGCATCTGTTATCGTTCCAGATTCTCAAAATTTAGCTGCTCTAAACTGTAGCAGTTGACTGTGTATTTTGATAATGGTAATTTATTCATAGAAGAACTATATCAAGGCTCTTGATAGGTCTTTTGACCTCATGGTAAATCATCTTCCCACTTACAGAGATTTAAATGGTTATCTATGGACTTCATTGAGTGCCAGAACAAGTCCTGAATTATGTACTCCACCTACTTTTGATGTATCTGAACAATGTCCCTGGTCAAAGGAGTAAGAGTGCTGGAAAGCATCTTATTGCTCATAAAATTAAATCTGATTGTCTTTCTGTATCACAAGTACTGCATTTAATTGTTCAGTCCTTAAAATACACGAAAAGCTACTGTAAATCCCTTCCAAAGTGAATGACCCAACAAATAAGCAATTTCACCTCCTGCTAAAACCTCCAGTATTTTCCAAATTCCCCCCTTCAGCTTCTCTCCAACCACTATTGAAAACTTAATGGTTACTGAAATCTCTCCAGAAGGAAAATAAAGTCAGAATCAAGAAAACATGGAAATTCATGCCATGCCTTCCTCATTTTGGAAGCTGCAGTATATGAAAAGGTGAATTATTGTGAAGATCAGCACTCAGTAAACTGACCTTTCTCTTCTCCATTTCTAAATGGCATATGTATAATTTGGCCATTTTTTCCCTATAGAGTATGTGCTGTTACAGCAGCTATGAAAATGGAAATTTAATAGTAGCTGTGCGGCTATTCTGAAGACCTGGTTCCATCCCAGGAAATCCTCTATTCCATCCCATTTCTCCTCTGGGAAGAAATCCATGTAGCTGTTTGAAATGCTGGTAGGGCATATGCCCATGTCCTGGACCATTCTGACAACTGCTGTGGCAAATAAAGCAGGTCAGTTCTCCTTTCTCTGGCAAGAATAGTGTTGGAAAACAGCACTGGAAGGAAAGGACAGAGACGACCTCACTGATTGTACCTGCGCTCAGTACTGAGTCATTCCCAGCTCCCCAGCTTGCCCCAGGTCAACAGGCTTAAAGCTATGTCAGTGCACAGGACTGCAAATCTATAGGGTGTTAAAGCTGCCATCCAGATTTTCAGACCCAGATCACTCTGCCTGCCTTTTAAAAGCTTGTGATGAGTGGGGGATGCTTCGTGACCTATGAGGCTAGAAATGTGTAAAGGAGACTTGCGGCGATCTCTCTGTTCAGCCCAGGCGCCTTCATTCTCTGAAGTGCGATGGCTCGGCTTGTGATCCAGCTGCTTGCCTGAACATGAAAAGCATCAGAAAGAGTCTTTCATCAGGCTAAAACTGAAGAAGATAGTTTTACAGAATATATATACACATACAAGTAAACAGGAATGTAGGCCAAGAGTATTAATTACTGACTAATGGTCTTTGACACAGTATTAGTAAAGGCTCAGTGTAGAGCATTAATCCACCCAAGCAGAGTACCCATGGCTGCAATATTGAATTAGCCTTTTCTCTGACCCAGATAAACTGGGGAAGGAAAATTTCAGGCTGGAAATATTGTCGTTAAGATTTTGCACTGCCAGATCATCCAACAGCTACTTAATTTTCACCTTAATAACAAAACTGTGCATTGCTCCCCATTCAGCACTTTTCACCCTTCTGGTTTCAAAGCATTTTGCAAAGTCAGCAACTGCTGGGATAACTTTGGTGCAGGAAACACTTCACTCACTACTGAAATCAGGTGGTGTGTTGTACAGAGATCCCATAAATGATGTTCCCTCTCCCTCTTCCTACCCAGAAGCACAGAGAAGTGCTACATAGGTGCAATGGAGTCACTCAATCTATATGCTGACCACAACACATTCTTATGATGAGCACCACAATTTTTAATGCTTTTTTTTATCAGACCTGTAATTTACATAGAACATACAGCGAGCAAGGGACTATCAGGTCAGGTCCACCCCACACAGCTCTTGAAGCCCAGTCCTCCATCTCTGAGATAGGCCATCTCTGGGGGATCCAGAAGGTTGACGAACCGTCCCACAGGGCAGTCATGCAATGATTTTCCTAGAAAAATAGTCCCCTCAACCCCCTTTCAGGTATTGATTAGCTTGTGACTGAAAACTATAAACTAGAAATCCACTGCACAAATGCAAAAATGTTTTTACTCTGTCTATTCTGACTGCAGGTACTGCTGTTATCAAGACAATTGCCTAATGTTTTCTTAGCTCCTGTTCAGTAGTCCCTGAAAAATAGTTTAAAATACCCGAGCCCTATTCCTCCAGGATATCTGGTCCGTTCCTCTGCAGGAAACTTCACTGCAGGGACAAATATAATTTGGATTTCTACATACTCCCTCAACATATGCTGTCAATATTATTTTCTCACAAGGGGAACAGGAAGTCCAGTCTACAGAAATTTTCATGAAGCATTTCTATTCATAGGATTAAGGATTTCAGTCTTCAGGCTGTATTATATCTATTCCTACGTGCTCGTGTCCCTTGAGTCTGGTTGCTTTGGCATCTGTAATGCATGTTGACTTAGAGCATTGCAGAATGTGCTGGATTTCCTACAGCTGTGCAATACTTTGCTGTTCATTTCATGTCAACCATCTGCTCAGACTTACTTTTCTTCCATGTGCAGCCTGGTTGAAATCAGAACTAACAGAATCAATACCTATGGGAAAACCAGAGAAGTTAATAGAATTGTTAAAAGTGCAGGAATTCTGAAGGCAGCACAGAGTTGCTCTGTTTTCCTGCCAGTTACCTTAAGTTTCAGCAGCATTTGAGTTATAGTCCTCAAAAATGTATCCACAAAAATATCCAAGCACATTTTGTTCCTGACTTCTTTGGCTGTGCAAGGAAAAGTGACCAACTGGCTTTACAATGATAGCTCTATATATCTTTCCTGAGGTATATGCCTGGCTTAAGCAGAATGCAAATCTCCAAGTATTGACTGAAAGGTGAACGAATTGCATCTGCTCTAGGAGTAATGCTAAAACCACAACCCACACAACAGGAGGCTGCCTGAGGCCTCTCTAGGACAGATTCCTGCTCTCCTGTGAGTCAAGGCTGAGTCGTAGGTAAAGACTTTGCTGCAGACCAAGAGGGGC
>NW_010531111.1:0-24009 GCF_000687285.1 Phaethon lepturus | reverse complement strand
GGCCAGAAGGGGCCCCCCCCAGGGGGCCCCCCCCCCCCCAGCTCCTTGTGCCTCCCACGGCAGACACCTCTCCCAAGGTACGAGGAGAGCCAAATGCATTAGGACTTTACCATACAGCTGGTGGATTCCCAAGCCAGCACACAAGCATGTGCTGGGAGGAGCATTTTAAGAAACGACTATGACTTTGCTATAATTATAAAGTCAGAATCTAACTTGTAGAGCAGTGCACTGGGGCTGCCTCTTGCGCTGGCATCTAACGGTCGTGTCTCTTCAGCTGTTCCCTGTATCACTGGCTACTGGGATTTTTCTTCACAGGTAATGGGTTCAACCAGCCTTTACAAACAGGAATGCTGTGGTTGGGTTTGTTCATTTCCATATGAAAAGCACAGACATTCCAGAGCTGAATTAAGAGTTTCTATCCCCTCCCTATGAAAGGGAGAAGGTTGTATCTGTCCATGTCTCTGTCACCCAGCACCATGAAGATATGCCACGGTGTTAGATGGGAAGAGGGAACTGTTGAAGGGGTGTCTCTCCTCATGGATGATATATTTCTGGAGATGCCACCCCACACAGATATTAAAGATTCCTGATAATATGGAATGTTTTACTGCAGGTTTGAACAGTTCATTTCATCATTTAGCTCCGTGGTCAGTGCTGCATGCCTGGTTGCCATGGGTTAGACGATTTTTTGGTTTGGATGATTTTTTTAGATAGATGGTTTGCAATGATCTTGTGCACAAGTCTTGTCCCAGCAATGTTACAGAAGTAAAACACTCAGGAATGGCATCAAGTGCAAAGGCAGCACAAGTCATTTTACTGAGCATGGTTTTCATTATCGGCAAGGTTGAGTCACATTCTACTAAAAAATGGGCAGTAAAGTGCTACTTCAAGGTAGCTGCCTATACACACATAAAATAGCCAAATTCTGAATACTGGAGGGACCATATTTGTTTTGTCAAGTAACAAAAGAGGAAAAGTGTTCCCAGCTGGACAGAAAGCAGAAAATAAAGTATCAGGCTTCAGTATCCAGGATTTTTAAGCTGCCTACTTCTGCTGTTGAATTCTGGAGACAGAAGGGACCTTTCATTGTTTTGAAACTCATTCCTTGATCTTTCCACTGTGTAAAAGAGAAGGCAGAAGGGCAGTGTGATTAGGCAAAGCCAGAAAAATATATCAAACTTGGATACAAAAAGCCCTTGGCTAGCAAGAAACCTCAACAGCTTTTATGGGTGGAAGGGCCATAGTTTACATACAACAAACACCAAATCAAAGTATATCCTTGCTTGAGTGGGTAAAAAACCTGCCATGTGTATGGGGACAGTAATTATATATCAAACCCATTAACATAAATAGTAGCTATTTCCAATTTAGACAGAAATTGCATGTTTGATGGGATATCACTAGTTTAATTAGTGATGAATCCAGCATGTATTGAGCTGTAATTACTTGGATCTGGGTAAACTCCTGAAGGATGCCATGACATTATTATTAAAGGCACTTCAAATCTTTCTTCTGACAGTTTCATGCTCCTTCCTAGTTTATTAACAATACTCACAAAAGCATCATTCTGTGGCCTTATTCATATTTTCGGTTGTTGAAGTTCTGTGCCACTGGGATGGGATATTTATAGCAACTTGAGAAATATTAAAGCCTTGTTTAAAGTGAGATTGGAAATGCAAACTTTCCTTAAAACTTACTCATGACAGCTTTTCTCTTCACAACATAGTTAGTGCCACATCCCATTCAGAATCTGGTTTCATCCTTCTCTATGTAAAATTTAGTAATAATAATAAAATAATAAATAATAAAATTTTATTACCCCTCTGCTCAAGTTGTTTTATAGCAATCCATATTTCTTTAGAATCCATAATGATCCATTAAAAAAATATGGAACAAGACTTGTTTTAAGGTTCAATAAATACTCTTTTTCCTAATTTTTGATAGCTTTCCTCATTGTGTCATAAAACTCTTATTATTTGGTGTTCTACTTAAAACCAGAACTTCTGAAATTACACAGTGATGAGAACAATTCTACTTTAAAAAAAAGCTTCTCCCACATGGATGCAGAATAAAATGTCGAAAATATTCATATGACAGGGTTTGGAACTTGATTTACATTTGACATTTTAAGAAGGGAATGCTTTCCCAAGGTAGGTAAATAAATATTTGTATTAATAGAAATAAAGCAAAAATATTGTTTTCTTCAGAGGCATTTTGAACAGAAACTACTGCTGTTGTCTTTGTAAACCACAACAATTTTTACATTGACCTTAATATTTGACTGCCCATCCTGTTCATAATATTTCAGACCCTGTTAATACTGGTTGTAGGAAAGTCTACAATAGAAACTTATTAGCAAACTTATCAGACTATTTTCAGCTCAGCATGAAGTAGGATGTCTCAGTACTCATTACAGGAACACCCTGCTGGTTTTGAGTCTTAATTAGTAGTTGATAAAGCACTTTTAAATCTTGAGGTGAAAGATGATATACACTTCCTAAATATTATTACCTATTTGCTTTTGATGATTTTTCATTCCTGGATGACCATCTTTTACAACATCATTTCCTATTTTAAAAAGAAAAAGCATGAAAAGGCTGTTTAATGAGGAAGCTGAGCTCGCACTGTACAGATACTGGTTGGTTCACTCATAGCATCTTATGATAACACCAGGTGCACACATTTCTGTAACAGCTATGTTGAAATACTGGCTGTTGATCTACTGATTTGAAGAACCAGTTTATAAAATTAACTGTAGAGGCAAAAAAGTAAAAAAATCAATAAGATGACTGCACACTTCTCATGTCAAATGATCAATCAATGAGCCAAAGGAAATCAATCTGCCACAAAAACATTTGACAGAGTCAAAATAAGAGCTGCAGCTACAGTGCTAAATAAAGTCTAAGTCAGTTTTGATTCATTTCCCTATACCCTAAATACACTCTGGTTGTAAATAGAACAAGTCGGGGGGAAGAAAGGTCTAAGGTACTTTCTGTATCTATGAACTCATGCCCATACCCTGGCACAAACAAAATGTCACATTACCCAATGTCCTTACATGTGCTACTGCTTGTGTCCTACTGCTACTAAGAGCCTGAATGCATGCTAATAATAACCACACAATCTAACATTTCTTAGTGAGGCATGGAGTAAAAGTGCTAAGTACCATGCAACAAGGCCCAGCATACTCAGGAGAAAAATGGGTTTAGCCAGCCAAATTCAGGCATTGGCACTCCCGTTGATACTGACAGTCAAACCAAAGAGCTCATCTGGGGTGCTGAAATGATCCCAACAGATAGCTTCCAGTGTCCTTTTTCCTATGGAGTGTTTTACACTTGATTCCCTGTTGCATGGGCAGCCCATCCTCCTGGGAGGTGAAGGCAGTGGGAGTGCCAAGGGTAAGGGGTCTTCTGGGATGCTGGAGAAAATGTGTGAGTCCTCAGGTCCTCAGGATGGGGAAGCCATGTCGCTCCAGCAATGTGCCCGGCTCACCACACTAGACTCCAGGTAAAGAAATGACTGATAGTTCTGTTCCAGAAATTAGCCACAGCAGTTTGCTGTTGGAGGGCAGTTGGCTTGGTGTTGGACAACTCTCCAATGAGTGCAGCAATCAACAGACATACTGGGCCATGTGGTGTGTCTGGCTGCACTGCATCAGGATTTTGGGCAACACAGAGGACATAACAGACCAGGTCCATGAAGTGGGTTTCTCTTTCCATTGGAGAGTTGTCCTGGTTTCAGCCAGGATAGAGCCGGTTTTCTTCACAGAAGCTAGCATGAGGCTATGTTTTGGATTTGCGATGAGAAAACATTGATAGGATGCTGATGTTTTGGGTTGTTGCTAAGTAGTCAAGGACAGGCCCGCTTCTCGTGTTGGCCTGCCAGCAAGAAGGCTGGGGGTGCACGGGAAGCTGGGAGGGGACACAGCCAGGACAGCTGACCTAGGCTGGCCAAAGGGATATTCCCTACCATATAACGTCATGCCCAGTACATAAACTGGATTTAGCCGGGGGTTGGAAATCGCTGCTCAGGGATAGGCTATCCATCACCAGGTGGTGAGCAATTGCAGTACTGGGCATTGCTTGTTTTTGTACATTCCTTTATCGGTATTATTATTGTTGTTATCATTGTTGTTTCCTTCTCTCTTCCTGTCCTATTAAACTGTTTTTATCTCAACCCAACAGTTTTTTCTCAATTCTCTCCCCTGTCCCACTGGGGGAGGGGGGAGTGAGGCAGCGGCTGTGTGGTGCTTAGTTGCTGGCTGGGGCTAAACCATGACAAGAGTGATAGATGAAATATCTCCTGGCCCTACCTCCCTGCCTCACCTCCATCTCGGGCTCTCAGTAGACATCCCCATGGCAGGTGCAGCACTAACAGATGAGAGTGAGTAGAGCGTGTGAAGATAAAATCAAAGAAAACTTATTGCTCCATCTCTGATAATGGCCAACAGCAGATGCTTTAGCAGGAAGGACAGGGAACGAGAATGTAACACTGTCCTGGAGAACTCTAGCAAATTGCTGCTCAGGGACTTTAGGACCTGAGAGTAAGGTTTGAAGCCTTAGTAGTCTTTGATTCACTTTTCTCCCACCTTCAAGGAAACACTTGTCCAGTCCCATGTAAAATCTTAGTACTCATAATATTCTGCAGTGAAAGTCCTACTGTTTAGTTGTATGTTGCAGTAAGAAGTCTCTCTCGTGTTTCTTTTGAACCTGCTATGTAGTGTCCTGCTGTGAATTCACACTCATCCTTTGTTCCTTATTTACTCCTTCTGTTTGACCCATGATTTTACAGACTTCTGCTGGACAACCCAGCAGATGTACAGATAATCAGGGACACACCACTGACACCAGTGAACACAGAGATACAAAATATTTTCGAAAGCTTTGGGCAAGGACCTTTTCCTCCAAAGCATACTCATACTAGCAGTGGTGTTGTGCTGATTGTGTTTCCAAAGTCTTACCATACTCTCACTTCCTTTGGAAATGAAAAAATATGTGAAAAATAACAATCTGTCTTACCACAAGGAAAGAATATGTTCTTGAAGTACCACATGTTGGATGATCATGGTGTGAGCCTTTGGCAACTTAAATGACCAATAGAAAGGTTGCACGAACAGGTTGGAAGCTACTCAGCAAACATTTCTGTTATCAATGCACACTGTGTTTTGCACACTGTTTGTGAGGCCAAGAGAAACATGCAATTGCTGTGGATGAGGGAGGGACAAGTCATCTGCTGATTTCCAGCAGCCAGCTGTGGCGCAGGCATGAGGACCAGCCAAGGCACTGTGAGAGAGAGTAGAGTCTGAACCACACAGCTTGACACAGCTGCTCATGGCAATTATCACAGTGTGATACTTTGTGCCTGCAGAGTCAGGAGATGGGTTTTTTTTCCCCTTGGAGAGCCTTCCAGATCAGAAGGAAGGAGTTATACCGTGCACCTGTACCAGAAGAGAGGAGAACTTGGCTTTTCACACAACAGGGATCCACACAACAACAGTGGATAAGATGTACTTTCAGGCTCTGAAGCTTCATGATTTTCTGTGAAAGTGCCTTGTTATATATTTTCTCACTTTATTGTGGAAGGTCTCAGTAGGCGTAGCAAGAACAGCTCTTCAAGATACTACAAGCTCCAGGGTAAGGCAAACAGCCTGTGTGTTGTTGCTAAATTCAAGAGTTTAACATCAAAATATGCATATAACTCCACAAAACACAGACAAATTCATATGGGTATAAACAATTCCATATTCACAGCTGTTGAACAGCAGCAGAGCTCAGTGAGACCATGGGCACACTGGATCTCCTAACAGGGTGGTTGTGGATGGGATGTGTGACTTGAGAGAAAACACAGTGCAAGCCATGAATTTTCTGATGTGCAATGGAGAGCATGATGCTTTGGGGGTATATTGAATGCCTGACAATGTCTAAGAAGTCCTCTGGCTACCCACCAGCATGCTGTAATTACTGTCCCTCAATGACCCATCCTCTCCAAGATCTCTAGAGATTTGCATAGGACAGGTCCCTGAAGCAGTGAGAGGAACAAGGCAGCTCTGCCTCCGAACATCCAAGCTGTGAGCAAACACCAGCTGGGTGAAAAGTTCAGTAGAGTTTTTCCAGAAGAGCTGAAAATTGTGCAAGCAGAGATAAACCACAGCCTTTACAAAGGAGAAAAAGCTGTGAACCTGGCCAAGTTAGACTCCTTCAGCAAATCAGGCACGTGCTGTTTTCAGAATCTAATTGCAACATCCAAATAATGTATTATAAAAACTTGTGTTCAAGAACTTTGCAACCCTTTTTTCTACAAACTCTTGTGGTCTGGAAGCACAATTATTGGTTGTTCACAAATCCTTTTCTAATTCCAACATATTTCTTTGTTAGGAGGAAGATACTGTCACCATAGCTACCCTGAATGTTTCGGTATCGCTCTGCACATAGCTTAACATCAAGGAAAGATGATTTATCCATTTGAAATATGTTTTGTTGGATTACATTCCCACAAAAGCATGAGTTTTTTATGCAACAAAGCTGATTACAGTATATTGACGTGGGAAGACATTTTGGCTGCTCTCTCCTGGTTTTACTTTGTTGGTCCTACATTGTGCTGCCAGGTTACGCTCTTAAAATTAGTGAGTTATTTGAACAGCAGAATTCCTTTTGTCCCTGCCAATGCGCTGTCATCTGCCAGCTGAGAGGGGAAAGAAGGTGACTTTTTGGAGGCTCTGAGAAACACATGTATATTAATTGTTTCAGTGAACCCTAACCCTGCCCAAAAAGGTAATTTGTCATTCTGTTCATTGGAGTATCAGTGAGGTCTTGGCTCTCTGATGGTTTGTATCACCTCCTTCCAGCCAATTCTGATGGCTCTGCCCTGTTTTCCTGGAAAGTGATAGTGTCACTGAAACACTGTTTTGTTCCTGAGTGCATGCAAAGGTGAGATAGGCACCACCTGCAAAAAGCAGGAGGCTCTATGAGGAATGGGCACCCTTCCAGGGACCAACAGCTTCTGGGCCGGAGGGTTCAAGCATGAACAAAAATGTGGGGCACAGGGACTGCGGGATTCTTGCTGGAGGAAGGCAAGCATGGATACTTCAGCAGCCATGCTTGGGGCTAGTAGGAGGCACGTTTCACCCAGCAAATGGGTTTAATATCCCTTGGCAGCACTTCAGTGTGGTGTCAGCATGACTCAAGCTGAGTGGCAGCCCACGAGGACAGCAGTGAGGCTGCTGCAGCTTGGTAGGGCAGGACAAACCCGGGTAGTGTGTTACCCAGAGTCCTGCAAAGACCATGCCACCTGGTACCTCTAGTACATCAATATCAAAGTGTAACAGAGCTCTGAGGTACAGTAGAACAGAGTAGATAGGAGGCATGATCCTGCAACCTTTATGCGCTAGAGTAAAGCAAACAGGAATATCCATCTGCTTAAGCTATATTCACAGACTGAACCGTGGCAGATATTCAATAAAACCTGGGCCAGCAGCAGAGCTGGTGTGAGTCCATTAGCATCAGAGGTCAGTGTTCTTGACCTATTGACTGCACCGATACCACTGCTAGTATGATGAAGGGTCTAACAGGGAGAGAGTAGAAAAGACAGACAAATATCTACATACAGTCTTTCTAAATAAAATGCAGGTTTCAAGAAACCACAAAAATTAAGAAGGACAAAATTATACCCTGCAGTTAGGTTTTCTCAGTCTGAAGATCCAGGATCCATTTTTCCTAATAATCAAGGTATCAGGAGATAATTTATACTATCCTAAAAGCAGTGCTTAACTCATCTGGGATGATGGTCCTTCCACATGTGCTTGTCTACCTCCCTTAGCTATCTCTAAAATTTTAGAAGGCCCATGGCAGCTGAGATGATTCCCATGTTATGACTGTATGCAGCACCATACTGGAGTTAAGCAAAGGATAAGCATGGATCTTGTCAATATTTTACCAGTTTGCCATCTCAGAATGGTTAGCTGCCAGTCTCTGGTCAAGCAGGAGCCACTTCATTACAGAGGTTTCCTTTCCAACAGCTGCATTTTCTGCAGAAGATGGTTTGTGCTGACAAACAGGGACAGAAGAAGCAGAGAAGCAGTTTCAATCCCCTTCTTTTCACCTTGCAAACAGACCTGTGGACACCAATGACATAAGAAACACTAGGACCAGATCCAAGAAATGTACTGCAGGTTGCCTGGGGCACCTGGTAGGCTGGGCTGTGATCCGTAGCCCTTCCAGCATGGCCTGTGGGGGTCAACAGCTGGCATCTCTTCCCACCACCAAGAGCACAGGGACTTGTCCAGTATGTTGATGAACACCCAACACCTGACTCACGCAGTGAGAGGGAGATGTTTA
Source organism: Phaethon lepturus (assembly GCF_000687285.1). NCBI lineage: Eukaryota > Metazoa > Chordata > Aves > Phaethontiformes > Phaethontidae > Phaethon > Phaethon lepturus. Next base: position 15,676 of record NW_010531111.1, on the reverse strand, counting down.
TACCATCAGGCAGCTGCTATTCTTCTGGCTCTTCTGCCTTGCAGGAGAAGGGGAGGGAAAATCTTTGTAAAAACAAACAGTCCTTCTAAACCAACAGGGAGGACATGTCACCATACTGCACTACACACAAGGCTCCAACAGCTTTTGGTTGCTTCAGTCCAGTCACAGAGGAGACAGGGAGGCTCAGTTTCCATTCTCCCAGCTCTTCTTGGAGGAAATTCCTTCCAGACCATACCGGCACCCTGGCCAGAGGGACGTGGATTCCTCGTGGATCTGGCTGACTCGGTCCCTCCAGGTCTGCAGGACAGATCTGTAATAGCACAAAGGTCTGGATGACATGAAGATTATGAAGATTTGTCAGCATCACTCTGAAGTCACCCAAAAAATCTGTAGTTGCTGCAATACCCTTCCATGAGTCGTTAATATAACCAAAATCTGTGTTTACCTTGCTGTATTCACAGCTCCACCTGATGCTCCTGCCAGTTCCTTTTCTTGTGAATTTTAAAGCTAATTACAATGGCTAAATCTAGACTTAAATATTGTCAGAAGCCATGGTCAAATCAACCCTATTTGTGCTTATAGGATGTTATCACCTGAAGGCTCCTGGCTAAGGGAATTAGCCTGTATGAGGATGTGAACAGCATTTGGGGGTCTCTGAACAACTCATGAGTTGAACTGCCTGGCTAAAAATGAATTCATTGGTACTCCCCTTGGAGGCAATTACCTTCCACTGACTATTAAAGACAACACCTGACAAGATTATTTACCACCTCATTACACTGCTTTGTGTAATTCAGCTGCTTTATTTTGCACATTAAGCACTATTAGAAAACATGTACTTTGTGGCATCAGCTCACTAAATGATATCCACAGACTTTTAGTAACAGTGTGGAAGGATGATAAAACATTGAACAACGCCAAATTACACACAACGATCAAGGTTCCTAAGGCCACATTTTGGCCAAACACCACAGCCATTGCTAGGCATCTGAGAAGATTCATAACAGACTCAACTGTCCCAAATAAGAGATTAGTCTTGCAGGCGGACAGGGAGATGAACTCCCCAAGCAACTTCTTTTGTGATCAATGAAAATCTTACCCAGTTGCTTTCCTGTCTTGGGGATAAAAAAGTGATTTTTAGGGCCTTTTTCTGTTTCTAGATCAAGACAAGTCAAAATCTTGGAAGCTTGAAACCACGTGTCAAAAAGGCTTGATGTCAGTGGAAAATATCTTGGTTTGATGCCAAAAATATTAGCTTAAATATTTAAAAGACATTTTGAGCCATAAATATAATCTTTTTGTGTTAAAAATATCACCAGGTCTTTTAAAATTGCAATACCTGTCAAGGTCAATGTTCTCCTGGAACAACTTCAGTATTTACAAGTATGTTTTTTTTAATCTATTTATTTATTCGATAGATGCAAATTATAAATGTGTACCTTTTCTGTAAATCAATAATGACCTTCACCAAAGAATCGCTTTCAGATCATTCATATGTAGGAAGAAAACACCTACAGAACCTATCTGGGGAACATTTCAGAACAAAATCTGTTTCTCCCGATTTGCAATAGGTGCTTGGAGATACTTAATGTGTACAAACTGCACAGGTATTTTTCTTCATAATATGTCTGTATGTTTTGTATGTCAACCACAATTTGTTCAGAGCTTATCAAAAACTGAATTATATGCATTTCCTAAAAAACCCAGCAGTCAATATTTGTATTTCTACCCAATTCACATTCATTTTACATTGACTAATCAGTCTCTATTCAAGGCTTTGGGGGGTGTAGGCTGGTTAGTTTATAAGTCCATATACACCACATGATCCCTGGTTTTGACCAGGAGCTTCAAGCAAAGCCGCTGCCTTAAACAAAGGCTGATTTTATTATTTATTTTTAAGAATAAGACAACTGATATTTGTGTACTCAGAGTTGCTAAGTTTCATTCTGGCTAAGGAGGTGTTCTGACAGAATATGCATTTCTTTTCAGATCTTGGTTGAGTTCCACAAATATTTTGGGACTGCAAGGCAAGTACATAATACTGCAGATTATATATTGTTATTTCATGGCATTCATATTCATATTTTCATATTTTCATTGGCATCTTAAGTTGCGCAATTGTATTAAGGCAAAGCTTCATTTGCATTTAAACCACCTTTTTTTTGATGTTTTGGGTATTTATTGCAAACTTACAGTAACTGAAATATCAACATTATTCTGCTTCCACCAAACTCCCTGCCAAAATCCTGCAGCCAGTCCTGGGAATGGAGTTCAGAGAGTTTGGCTCTGAGTGCCATGGAGCTTTAAATTTGTTCCAGGAAAATGCTCCTAGACAGATATTTGACAAAAAATAACAAAATTGTTCAGAAGGTCGGCAAAATTAATGGACTCCCCTTGTAGCTGAATAATGGCCTCAGGGGTTAGGCACGGGAAATCAAGGCTGTGTTTGGACCCTGAAACTTATGCATAAAATGAGGTAAATTAGCACAGCTCAGTTTTCCCCTTGTCTCAGACTGGCAAATAGTCACTCACTTTCTCAGATGTGCTGTGAAAATTAATTACTCAAGATTTTTTTTTCAGTCCTAAGAAGCCCTAAGTGTTGTTAATGATTATTCCAACAGTACCGTCAACCACCATAAATCTCTTCTAAGTCATGGTCTAGCAAAGGCAGCCCAAGGCAGGATTCCAGGTATTTCTGTATTCAGAACCTAGTCATCAGAGTAACTCATCATATATCCTTCACCAAATCAGTTAGATCTGTTGATTGCAAGAGGTATTTAGGCACTGCAGGATGTAAATGACTGAAGCCAATGTTGAAAATGGGATCGTGAAGTTACTCTGTTCATTGCAAGCCTAAATGAGGAAACATCTCAATTCTGTACTTTGCCAAGCAGGACAAATGCAATCTATCCACTGCAGGAAAAAAAAAAAGAGAGAAATAATGCATGCAAAGTGCTTTGAGAGTTTAAAGCAGATATAAAATGTATCATATGTTATTGTCATCACAGTTTAAGGGGTAATACTTAAATAGAACAGGCAATTCTTTGGCTGAGGGCACTTCTCTGGGTACCTCAGACAATGCCTGAGAGAATTCAGGGCACAGACATACAGAGAAAAACACAAGGGTTTCACATGAGATTTTCCTATTGGTGAACTTACGAAGGATAGTTATTCTGCATCAGATACAATGATTACAGCAGCTGGCAACTGCTGTAGTGGCCATGGGTCCACACCTTGTGGCTTTTGGCACTTTCAGATGCCACCTCTGAATGGCGATGATGAATCTGCAACAGCCTGAGGAACCCCAACCTCAAATGCAAAGACATCAATGGATAGACCAGGACAGACCGAAGTCTGTCCCAAGACACCCTATATAAAACCCGTTTTACTTCTTTTTGAAAACTTCTACAGGACATGGCAATTGCGCAGTCAATACCCAAGTTATACTGCTTAATAAAGAACGTAACTTACTTTCTTTATTCCAACACCAATGAGAGTTACAGCAAATTTTTCATGTTTCTTGGCCCATGGAAATGCCATATGTATTACAAAACATACTCTGACTCCTTAATAGGAGGAGATCAGAAGTTACTCTCTTTGCCTGGGGCAAGGTTAGATTGTTTAATGAAATAAGAGACTATTTTGTGTGTTAGCACCTCTCTGATAAAGCTTGCACTGTGCATAATGTAATTTATAGTCTTCATGCAAAGGGATGGTAAGCATCATTCCAGATACTTGAAATGAGACAAATCAATGGAAATGAGCAAACCAGTTGCCTATATTGGTGTCAGTAAATTGCTTGATTTCATTGTATTTGTTTTAATGAGATTATCTAATGAACAACTTTTTCCTTAATTGCCTACTAAAGAGTCAATGATAATGAACTGATTTTTTTTGTTGTTTAAATTTAACTGGTTATTTCAAATGAAACGCTGCATTTCCTTCCTTTAAAAACCTTGTGCTGTTTTGCATGTTTGTCCCACATCGCTCTGGGGAAAGGGCTATTGCTGAATAGTCAGAATGGCAGGAGCCAAAGCAAAAAATGACCTGGGGGTTTTGTATGTAGTCTGGGGCTAGTTTATACCATGACTACACGGAATCTGCATGAGCTAAATCCCAGATCTGTTCACATCCAAAGCACCACGGCTGCCTGCATTGATGGCTGCACCATTAGTGATGGGACTAGCTGGGGCCCACTGTTTGAACTGGTCTCATAAGACTATGAAAGTCAATAGCAGTTGTTATAAAACTTCAGCGTAATTTCAGGAAAAATACTGTCCATGATTGCTCACGGCATCATTCCCGTCTGGCTTAACCCCGTTCTTTTCACAAATATAAATAATAACCTCTACCGTCTTCCTACTGCCTTTTGATTCAAAAGCCTTACACATAAGGCCACGTCTATATGACTGTGTTATCTTCCCAAACAGCAAGAGGCACAGCAGACGGGTCTTGCCCTCCCTGCCGTGCGATCAACCCTCGCTGCAGCAGTGCTGCAGGAGCCCGCAGGCTCGGAGCACACGCGGTCACAGTGCGCTGCATTATCCCCCGCGGGACGCAGCACAAGTCTCTGCGCTCCTCGCAGAGCTGCCAGCTGGAAGTGGCCCAGCACAGAGCACGCAGGCAGGAGACTGGACCGTGACCCGCTCGTGCAGCCACCCCCTTGGCTGGTGCAGGCACTGGTGCTCGCGTGGGGAGGGCCGGTGGGGTGCTGGGGCCAGGCCCACCGGCTCTGCAGCGGCGCGGTGCCTTCTTCGCCGCCCAGCAACCGGCGCTCCCCGGGCCAAGTCCTCCTCTTTTCTGTCCCTTTGCTCTGCATCAGATAAAAAAAAAATTAAATAACCCATTTGCAGTGAAACCTTTGGCCTTCTGAAGCGACTGCAGATGCTCCATGAAAGGCAGCGCTTGGTAGCTGAAACTGTCACCACTTCTAATGGGAGTTTTGGCCCCTTGAGAACTAATCTGATGACCTGAGATCAGTAATTGCTGTTCCCTGAAGCTCCAGTAGATAACCCTATGCATAAATCACCATAGCAATCCAAACACCAGAAAAGCACTGTGTTTTTTTTCCCCGCCCTCTAACCGCTCTCCCAGCTTCTAAGCATGACATTCAGAGAGGAGGAAGGTCAGAGCAGGCTCACAGAAAGAATGTTTTTGCAGGGATTTTGACCAAAAAGGTTCTCATTACTAAGCTGTACAACACGAAGAGAGTTGCATTTGTACATTTAAAGTGTTAAATATTACAGCTGGTGTCTCACTGAGCAAAGGAAGGACTGTTGTGGTTTCCCTACTGTTTAAAATAATGCATTCCTTCAGAGAAAGCCAAGAAGTTTATTCGACTGAAGAGGGTTCAGGTCTTCTCTCCCCTAAGACAGAGGCAGGAGTGCTCTGGTGCTGCAGTGGGGGCTGTGCCATCGTGGCCGCAGCTGCCAAGAGAGTAAACACAGGTCTGGCTCGTCACTGCACAGATTTAAGTTTCTTATTAGGAAAATACCTCTTCAGTCACTCCTAAAAGCATCAGAAAGCCCTTTCTCCAGGTCCTCATGGTGCTCAGCTGCCGCTCCAGCCTCCGGGAAGTGACGGTGTTGGCATCTGTTACCATCAAAACCTCTTTTACTCAGTGTCAGTTCACTGAGTTCAAGAAGTCCAAATGCACATTGATTCACAGCTCCAAAATCCTTCCCATCAGGCACATAAATGCAGGATGCTCTGAAGTTTCAATCTGCTGTAGATTATGTTTGACTCAAGTTGCCACGGGCTGTTAAGGACCTCAACAGTTGAGCAAATGTTCATGCAAAACAAGCAATGCTGTTTTAAGCGATCTTTTTCAGAATAATTCTGTGGTTTCTGGTGGCCAATAACATTAGAGAATTCCAGTGTTTAAAAACCTGTTTAAGAGGAATTGCCAGTTTCCTACCTGTAAACCACCTGGATTAATTTTTAACCAGATTCATTCCAAGAATGTGGAGCTAATTGGTTGCTAAATCACTTTTTACAAGTAGAAATCATAAAGAAGCAGTAACAAGTGTTCCTAGCTACTTTGACACAGATGGAGGAGAGAGGTGGAGGCAAAACTGCATTTTTTTCCGTTTTTTTGCCCTAAAGGCTTGAGTTTTGCAGAGCAAGCACATATTTAGCTTATTTACAAAGATAGTTTGCTCATTGTCCCAGACTTCAAATGGTCTAAGTAATCTCTGTTGTTAGCCTGAACAGACTTATTCAATCTAATTCAATGCATGGAGAAAATGGACAGAATACAATCAAAACAGTAACAGGAATACAGACAGCCCTTCCACACCAGGGCATCACTTTTTGGGCTGCCAGGCAGTTTGCGTAGCCAAGACAAATGTGAAGCAGGATCCATATCGACAAACCAGCTGGCCAACACTGTCCTTGGAAAGCCACCCTGACTTCCTCCCATGACTTTATTTCCTCTACTTTTGGGCTGTGTGCCTCATGTCTTTAAGCCAGACTAGTAAGGTTGGACGGGGCTCTGAGCAACCTGACCTAGTTGAAGATGTCACTGTGCACTGCAGGAGGGGTTGGACTAGATGACCTTTAAAGATCCCTTCCAACACAAACTGTTCTATGATTCTATGGTTCTAATACAATGTCCATTGGTAGTGGATCCTACTGCTTTCCTTGTGGAGTGATCTCACTTACTTCTGGGAGAACCAAGAAGGCAGTAGCTACTTTCTTACAGTAGCTCACTGTAGAAAAAAAACCAACAACCTTGTTCTATGCTCCTCCACGCTCTGGTACTGTTAATGTTGCAGAGCTGTTTGGTGGGACACAGCCTGAGACTCAGGACACTTTGTTCAATTCCCTGCTCCTCCATAGACTTCACACCTGATGCTTGACAAATCCCTTTGAAAGATGTTTAGGCACCAAAATTCCATTTATATCAACAACGGGGAAACAGCAAAATAATTTGGGGTCATTATTGGTCTTCAGTTTCCATTATAGATACAATTATACATCCTATCAGTTCAGAGTGTCCACAATAATGTGAGGGGCATGGCAGAGCCAACCAATGACCGTTGGAGGTCCCTCCCAACAAACATTTTGAACCTATGACACTGTGAACTGGTCAGTTCACTCCAAATGCAGACTGAAGAGTGAACTAACATTTCAGCAGCTTGGATGGCCATGTGAACCAAGACCTTCTTCACAAATCAGAAACACTTTGAGGACTTCCTCAGGTCCGATACCTTCTCCCATACGGCTGCTTCTGCCTCATACAGTTTGGAAGGCTTTCTGGTCACAGTCGACCCTCTCTTTCCTCAGAGAAAACTGTGGCAATCTCTCAGTATGGACAGGGAAAACAGCTCACCCCATACTGCAGGGACACTACCACAGGCTGCCACCCAAACCGGCCTCCCCAGAAAGCTCATGTCACAACCTGCTGCCAGCTTTTCCCAGACTCTCAGCAAAGTTCTCAAACTCCATATGAAATTAAATGGTCAGGAGCAAGAAAGCCCTTCCCTAAACCTGCAGGAATCCTAGGAAAGCCGTCATAAGTCAAAACAACTCAAGATCACCCCCCTCATGCCAAAGTATTCCTCAAACACAGAAGAAGAAAAGGCAGGTTATATACTACCTTCTTCTAACAAGTGGTGGTCTGAGAGAGGAGGGAGCTCTGGCCACCCAAACTTTCACTGCAGCCTCACATGAAGCACAGAAGTTTGGGGTTTCCCAGTCATCAATGTCAGCTCCTGATCTTGCCTGCTCCAACCTTCAAGAGCTAGCAAGACCTACCAAGCCCCATCAACCATTCTCCTTCAAGGGATTTCCGCAGACTACAATGGAGTTAAATGAAGGAAGATGGTACATTCATTTGTTTGATTTGTATCAAGTTCTGTTCAGCTTCATATTTCTTCAGGGCTTTAGTTTACATCCTTCTACTTGCCCCAGTGACAACATCCCATTTTATGTGTGATGCGTGTACAAAAGCCTTCATATTTTCATTCAAGCTTTTCCATCACCTCTCACATTTAACCTCTTTATGCACTTCCACCTCTTCACTGTAAATAAATCTACACCTGACCATCAGCTCAGCTTTCCTCCCCTCTCAGTTTCGAGTCTATTAGACATGCAATACTGAGTGTGTCATAGAATCATAAAATCATGGAATAGTTTGGGTTGAAAGGAACCTTTTAAGGTCGTCTAGTCCAACTCCCCTGCAATGAGCAGGGATGTCATCAACTAGACCAAGTTGCTCAGAGCTCCGTCCAGCCTCACTTTGAATGTTCCCAAGGATGGGGCATCTACCACCTCTCTGGGCAACCTGTGCCAGTGTTTCACCACCCTCTCTGTGAAAATGTCTTCCTTATCTCTAGTTTAAATCTGCCCTCTTTTAGTTTAAAACCATTACCCCTTGTCCAGTTGACAACTACTCCTTGAGTGAGTTGATCAAAAGTTGTGGGTTTTTTTGGACACTAGACTATGAGCAGCAATAAACTCACAAATTAAATATATGATCTAACTGTAGAGGTAACTACAGTTGTGTTGGTCATCCATAACTCACTTTCTAGTCAATGCAGGTGTCTATTTGGGTAGGAATCACTGTTTCTCTTGGCTGAATATAAGGGAAGGTAGTTAGCTCCTTGTGCCCATACCAGAGATGTCAGTCAGATGAATCCTGCTCAACATGTCTGCATGCACTCCCCAACTCTGCTGGACAAAAAATCTATAGCCTACATGTTGCAGTCTATGTCTATGTCCCCCTCTTGTTACAGCTCATTCATTTGCTCTGTAGCTCCCAGACACATGGCATGCATGGCCTGAGCTATTTACATTTCCCTGTCTGAGTTAAAAAATAAAAGAGGCAGTCAGGATACTATTTCTCCCAAGCAAGTCAGCAAAACATTCTCTCTTGTGAGACACTGTTTTGACAATATACACACAGAAGTCTACAGCTCTCCTCTGGATGTCTGAATTTATTGCAGTTCCCAGCTGTGCTTAATGGGATTGCAGTTCATGTGACCAAAAGAATAGATCATAATTCTCTTCTTCCGTCCCAGACTGATAGCCCAGATTGTACCTCTGCTCCATGCAGACGATGTCTTTGTTCATTTTTAGTATGGTTAAATGTTTAATCTGCAGAAGAAATATCAGGTCAGAAAACACAGAGGCTCTTCTGAATTATAATGATGTTGTTATCACTAATAGCTCTTTGGTAACAGAAAAAAACACAGCGTGCTGGGTACCAGACAGATATGAAATGAAAAAATTTATATGAACCACAAGACCTTAGAGAAATACTTTAGAAGAACCCTGTAAACAATCAGCCCCTGCTAATTAATTTTCACTATGTAGCACATATAGGCCTGGGCAAACCAAAAGACAGGATTTTTTCCCTCTGCTAAGTTGTGCTAATTAGGAAGCCCCATTCTGGTCCTAAGCTTCTTCCACTAAATGACTGAGTCACCTGCGAGTTACTGACCCATGCTTACCAACCGTGTGTAAATACTCTGAGATCTCGCACTGGAAGCCATTGCAAAGGTAGGTAGGTAGCTATTATTAATTAAATACAAGACTTCAGAAAATACAAAAAGAGCATGGTATTTGAGCAAGACTAATGGCAACACTGAAGACATCTTTTTAAGTCTAATGCAGCAGGGATCCAGCTCTGCTCATTGCTTTCTGTCCCGAGTTCTTCTGCGCAGCTCTTGCCTCAGATAAGACTGAATCCCTCCTAGATGAAAGCCATGTGAGGAAGGACTTGGCAAAATGAAACTGCTGCCAAAATGGCAAGTAGCGGATGGAGTTTCAACCTTTGACAGCAGACAGGACAACTGGCTTGGTGTCTGAAGGTCTGTGGAGCAAGGGCAAGGAAAAGGAGATTCACTCCAACAAGGTGTCTGCACAGCTTCCTCGGGTAACCCAAAAGGCCTAAGTTTTTACTCGAGGAGGTTTTACATATTTATGTGTAAAAAAAGTTTTCTAGCTTTCAGGATAAGGGGGCTAGAGACTTTTGCAGAGGCAGAGGACATTTAGTGGGTGTTTATAAACAAGATTCCTGGCATGCCCTGCTCAGAGCACTTTGGAAATCGCCAAGATGAGCATCCAGCACTGTATGACTGCGCCACTGCTCCTGTTCCTGGAAAACAGGGGATGGTGAAATGAGAAAATCTTTCTGGGAAAATAGAAGGATAATCAAATTACTCTCAAATTCATATGAAGAAGGCCTCAAATTTGGGTCAGTGAATCACCATTCCTGGCAAGTAGCTTTCAAATAAGTCACTGCTTGGATACTTTGGTTCCAGTGACTCAGTAGCTAACCTCTGGTACACAACTGAGCTGCTGCCATCAGCAGAAGGGAGAAGGGACATAAGCACAAGGGATTTTGAATGACAGAGGGTATCCTTTTCCAAAAATGACAATCTGGATTGCAGTGATGACCTCACATCATCCCCCTTAAAGAACACGTACAGATGGGAAACAGCAGTCATGTCCCTACTATTACTGGGCTTTGAACTCCTGAAAATACTGCAGGGTAAAGATTGTGCTTTTGTAGCAGCTATAAAACATACGTAAATACAACACACATTTTCCTTTGCTCCTTCCTGCCTGAGTGTACTTTGGCCCAGTTATTTCTCTGTGTCAGATGTCAGTTTAGTGTCAGCAGTAAATATAAGAAAAAGAAAAAAGAAGTGCACGAGGTCAATCACTCACGGGTTCCCAGAGAGACAAACCCAAAGCTTCCAGTGGGAGCTATAGGACTTGGTGGTGTTGTATTGTACCATCTTTGCTGTGTGGGGTTGCATACCTTTGCTATACATAGCTCTGTGTGCCAGAGCTTGCTGGCTTGCTCTGCAATGCGAGTTGCTGGAACAAACACAACATACATTCCTGATTTTGCTTCCGTGCCCTGCTCTATAAACAGAGAAAATGGTGACATGCACTTGTTTTTTTATGAAAACAGAAAGAAGCCAAAATATATTGGATGTGAAATTTTATTAGCAGCCTGGCATCATTACCTTTCCTGTACAGCAAGAGTAGATGAGAAAAAGCATCCTCAACCTGCAGAGCAGGGACTTGACTCCAGCTGGGTGGGATATGCTAGATGTCCCTGCAGGGAGGCTGCAGAGCTGCCCATATGCCATCCTAAGTCTGGCCTTTGGCCACAGGACCTGCCAAGTTAGGGCAGGACACAGGACAACAGGGCTAAGGAGGCCCATACCCTTGAGACCCAGCTCCACACTGAGCAGTGGAGTCCAGGGCGAGTAATGCCCAGGTCTCCCCCTTCCCCAGCTCTGAGGTCCATGGGACATCTCTTGAGAATCTCAATGATTGGGAAGACTTGTGTAAGTTGATGCTGTACAGGCAGTAGGTAGCAATGTCAAGTTTGAGTGTTACTTTCCTGATGTCACCACATTAGTTCCCCTGTGGTCTGCCCACTTGATTCTTAGCAGAACAGAAGACACTCCATGACTCCCTCGTATGTAATGAGCCCCATGAGCTTCTGGAGCCCCCAGGCTGAACCTCAGCACTGCAGATGAGACTGAAACCTCTGCCACGCGAAGGGATAATTCTGCTTTTTCTGAGTCTGTAGGACTGGAAAAACCTCTCTTGTCTCACCATTCCTTCTGCATGGGAAATTTTCTGAGCAGCCTCTTGCAAATGTTGCATTTCAGCATCTCACTAACAATTCAATTTTTGTTTTGGTTTGTTTTTTTTTCTCTTCAACCTCTTTTTTAAAATATCTTCGAACATGGAAGATGAATAAGCTGATCTGGGAAATGCTGATGATACATGAGTCAGATGTAAAACAGTTCTGCTTGTGGCTTATGCCCATTAAGAGAGGCATAAAACAGATAAAAAGTTTTAAACTGTGTAGTTTGTGCTGTATAATAATATGCCAGACTGAATTTCCAAGTTATATCAGTGCACTGCTTTTGGCAGAATTACTCCTATTTACAACAACAAAGACACACCATGCGTATCTATCATTATTCACAGTCTCTACTGCCTTCACTCTGCTCACCACCCCTCCTACATCTGAAAGAAAGCAACCTAAATTGATATTGATTTTGATTAACTCTAATAAAAAGTTAATCCCTAGATAGTGTACTTCAAATACAGCCTGTATGTCAGTCTTCACTGGGTAGTCATATGCCCTTGTTTAGTAAAATCCCAGGAGCACACTGCATTCAAGAATGAATTTTTTCCCATTGTTATTTCTGGTGCATGACAAATGAGCCTGGGACTTTCACCTTAATGAACTGGCCAATTTGAAAACTCTTCCAGGACAGTTTTTATCAACTGGGTTGTTGCTCTTCTATTTTGCCATCTGTTGGTTCCTCTAAGAAACACGTCTTTTCTTTTTCTTTAATCCTGAAAACTTCCCAGTTAAAACATAGTCAGATTTATTTAGGAAATACGGATGTCTGCAATGCAGACATTTACCTCTGTGCTAACCATTACCTCTCCTTTTCAATCAGCGCAGATAAATAGAGCCTCTCGGGGATCTGGTCATCTCATCATAATGCAAATGCCTAAAATAAGTCAGATGAGCCCTTAAAGTCTCTGTTTCTCCCCAAAGCTTAGAGGGAGTCTTCATCACAGATGTTTACAGCCAAATGGAAGTTATCACGATATCTTTGCTCATATTGAGCAGTACATATCCATTTTATAAACACATAGATATATGTATTTCTAATAGAGTTAATGAGATTTAATATATTTATACATATTTATTAGCAAGCAGTAATAGATATAAATAAATATATAGATATATATAATAAATAAATATAAGAGATATAAATAAATCAAAAGTATTTGATTGTATTCCTAATACAACCAGATACAATGCAATGTATCTGGACCTAACCACTTGAAAATCTTTCACTGTGTCCTACAGAAGGTTGGGATGGTCATTAATGGCTCTTCCTAACCTAAAAATCTCTTACTCTTCAATGGGATTTTGTAGCTATCTCTTTGATGTACTCATTACTGATTCATTGCCCTGTCCAAGCTAGACTGAGCTACCACAATGCTTACCATGGCTGGATCAAACCAACTCCTGTTGATAACAGCTCCTGGCCCTGCTTGCAATGTGTGCTCTGATGTCTTACCTAGCTAGAAAATGTGCATATCCACCCCTATCCACAGTTTTCCTATGTTAACACAGTGAAAAGTTAATTAATTTATCTGTTCTGAGTGGAAACTAATCTGACGGTAGGCTCTGTTTTGCTGCACAATTAACTTAATACACAAGTGTGAATTTGTTCCATTCAATTAGTGCAGTAACTCCCCTGATATGTCCTGTTTGCCGAAAGGAGTTTTCTTACACAGACACAAAAAAGCCATCTGTTCACCTCTGTATAGAACCTAAAAAGATACTTGATAACTGAATTAGACTCAGCAAAGCCTTCACAAAAATAAATGGAAATGGCATTTTTATGTTAACAGAGTGCAGTCCTAGCAATCCTAAAATAGGATGCTGATTAAAATGTTGAGGATATTTTAATGTTTGCTCTTGCCCCTTTCTGATTTCCTCATATTTTTTCTTATAAAGTTTTTGAGACTTTTAATGGTCTCTCTGTTGCTCCCTCTCTCACCTCTCATCGGTGAGGCCTTAGGTTTTTTTAGCCTTTAGGCTTTGTTCTGTGGAAGAGGTCCAAAAAGACCTCTAACAAACAATTACATCTGCTGTTGGATGAGAGCTGCAACCTCCATAAAGACATGGGAAGAAACATCCCATTTCCTATAGCATTTAGTTTAGGTGATATTCAACTCATCTAATACCAACCTAAAATGATGCAGCCAGAGCTCATGAAACTCCTCGGCAGTTATTTGCTTACCAGGGCAGCTCAACTTTTTCCTCTTGGAAAAAGTTTGGTTTTAATGTCAATTAAGCTGATCACATGGAAGTCAAGCTCTAGTCTGAGAGACCTACCTGAGCACCTTCCATTAGTTGGAGGGCACTTCCAAAGGAAGCACTCATTAGACTTTGAAGAGAGTAGGCAAGGCAAGTGGACTCAGTAGTTCCTACCACTTCCTCAAGGTTATACTGGGACCATGCAAAACTAGTTTAGAGGAGATGGTTAACTCTTAGAAAGCTGGAGATGGATGAATGTACTCCCACCAGCTAAGCAACGGCTAGCACCCTGTAAGGATTTAAGAACAATTGTGTTTTTCTGGTAACAAGCATATGGTTGTCAAGGACCCTTCTGGGTTTCCTAAGTAGGGTAGAGCTTAATATAGAAAGACACTGCCCACCACTTCGAGTCAGTGTGAGAAAGGAAGCCTTTCCTTTGCTGTTGGGAGAGGTGACGAGGCAGGCAAGCCTCAAGCAGAGGATCTGCCACCTGCTTTCTGCCAGCTCTCCAATCTCAGATAGTTATGTTGTGAACCCTCTATAGCATGGACAATCTCTTGTTACACACAACTCACTCTGCCTGCTGCAGGGACATCCTGTTCCTGGTACAGACCTCAAAGCAGAACAGTGGTTCAAATGATTAATAATGATGATGATGATAATAACAAAAGTAATAATAATAATAGATAACACAGTACACTGAGGAAGCTTTGGGAGAAGAGTCCTTGGAAGGTGGGCTACTACTGGGACAAAGCTGTGTCCACCTAGGTTTTATCCTGAGTTTCTATGCATGTGCTCAAACTCCTCATTTCAGATTTTGCTGCCTAAAACAAATAAATGAGCCTGGAACACCAATGACGCTTAGTGCCAACAGACCTGTAGTATAAAAGCCATCAGGATCTCAAAGCTGGACTGACCTGGGGAAGATGCTAGTACTGTTCACAAGGCAGGAACAAAGCACTGGACCAAGGGGATGTTTTGATATTCCAACAGTGCTCTAGGAACAGAGGTACCCTTCAAAGCTCAGAGGAGCTTTGTTCTCAACACTGTTATCTTAGAAAATAGATTTAAACTTCTTTGATAGGGTTACTAAAGAGGTCAGACCAGCTACAGAGTAAGTTAATTTATAATATCGTATGAAGACTTTTTATTTTTATATGGCTTTTGACCTCAAAGTCTAAAGGAAACATCAATCCACACATATAATTTACTGGAATGCAAGGTCCAGTGAATGCAAACTCGTCAGAGATTCCCATATCAGATGCAAGAACTTTAGAAACACATACACACACACTAGCAGGGCTCTCTCTGGCATTGTGTGTGTTAAAGATAAGGAATGGATAGATTGCTTGTCAGCAACAGTGGAGAAAAAAATTTAACAGCAACATTTTTCTTTCATCTGCCCAGGGGTGAGAGATGAAGCATCAGTGTGCAGACACTTCAAGGAGGGGGAGCTTGGGGAAGGGAACAGACTGCAGCCAGAAGGTGGGATTTTTCAGCTTTGCTATGTTCAGCTTATGCTTTTGCTCGGAGAAACCAGTATCCCATTTCATAGAATTATAGAATCATAGAGTCATAGAATCATAGAACCATAGAATCTTTGGGTTTGAAGGCACCTTATAAGGTCATCTAGTCCAACCCCGCTGCAGTGAGCAGGGACATCTTCAACTCGATCAGGTTGCTCAGAGCCCTGTCCAACCTGACCTGGAATGTTTCCAGGGATGGGACATCTATCACATCTCTGGGCAACCTGTGCCAGTGTTCCACAGCTGTCATCATGGTAAACAAATTTCTTTGTTGTCTCTAGTTTAAATCTACCGTCCTTTAGTTTAAAGCCATTACCCCTTGTCC
>NW_010531110.1:0-7460 GCF_000687285.1 Phaethon lepturus | reverse complement strand
GCGTCCCACCGGGGAGCCAGGGAGGGCGTGCGGGAGCAGGAGGGGCGGCGGGGACTGCTCCCCGCACCCCCGGGCCATGGGGTTCAAGCCCCGACCCCTAGTCCCGGCCGGGGGGGCAAAGGCACTTGCAGCCGCCGGCAGGGAAGAGCCAGTGGGGAGTTTTCAGCGGGACAATTAGAAAAGGTTAAAAAATGCTAAACGACAGCATAATTAACGGAAGGTGTTGGATTGGGGTTTTTTCCCCTCTCTTTTCCGTTTTGTAAAAACCGAAGCCTTTTCTGCTGGAGTAGCCTGAAAGAGGAACTTGGATGGCAGCAGGTTGTGATTTGCATGTTTTGTTTGGAAATGCTCATGTGTCCTTTGGCAAGGGCTTGATGCCTCGCACTGATTTTCCCTTTTTCCTCGCTGGGCCCTGACATAAAGAAGGCGCTTAAACGAGGCATTAGTACACGAGTGCAAGACCAGGTGCTCTCAGGGAGCCTCACAGTGGGTGTGAGGCCTTGGGACTCCGATCATCATCGCCAACTTCATCTTCAGCTGTTTAATTACAGTCCTCTAGCTGTAGCCTTATCTAAAGGTTTGTATTCAGCGGGAGAGCTGGGGGCTCTTGTGTGTGTCCTTCGCCAGCACCCCCGGGGTGGTATGCTCACTTCCACCCTTGCCCACACGCTACAGAGGAAGTTCTGTGGCTGCTACACCCTCCTGTCCTCACCCTCAGGTAACCTGGACACACAGAGACTGCCTTGCCTGGAAGACGGGCCTTTTCTGGTGGTGTTCTCCACACGTCCTGCCTTGGCAGAGGGGTTAGTGCTCTGACAGACAGACATGGACATGCAGGACACCACTGAGGAGCTCTTGGGTCTTGGTAGCCATTCCTTCTCTGTCTTCTATTGTCGCTGTTTGAGCCTTTGTAGATGGGAAAGGAAATTCTAAGTAGGGCAAGAAAATACAGATAAACTGGTGCCAACAGGTTCAGCACAAATTTCTCCATTCTCATCCCCTCTTCTGTTCCTTTAAGCCATTTGCAAAAGGTGAGAGCATTGCTATAACCATGCATTTCTACCCCACCCCCATATGTTCTGCTATAAGAGTAGGGGAGCAATGTCATGGATCTCCACAGAAGGATTCTCCTTCTGATGCCCCACAACAAGCACATACGTCAAACCATCAAGACCTTCCAAACAGGCTTCTGTGCTAGTTTAGTTAGATATTTCTCTCCTATCAGTTTGGGTTTTTTCATATGGAAACAGGATATGTTACATGATCTTTAGTGAGAAAAGCACAGCTCAAACGTCGTTACATTCCTTATACATATTGCCTAGAAAAAGGCAGGAAAGAAATAGTGTGATTATTGCAAAATATAGCTGGGGGGTTGGAGACTTCCTTACTTTTAATTTAGGAAGCATATAGAGAGATGAGTCATATATTTATTTCCAGAGCTAAGATTTCAGTGGCCTGAAAGTAAAACTTCTCCCTAGCACATTGAATTGTGGACTCTTAGTGCAAGACATTACAGCTATCATCCCAACTGGAAAAGAACATAAAAATATATACAATACATCTGCTACAAGAAATGCTTGGTAACCTACCAAAGGCGTTAATGCTGATGGAAAGAAGAAAACTAAAAGCAAAGAGAACTCACTTGGTCCCTTCTGCTACCAATTAAGCCATGGCTGTGCATCAGAAGTATTTCTACTGAACAAAATAGCTGGGGCTACACCATGAGAAACCAGGACAAGAACACCATCAGTGACATACTAGAACATAGCAAGAACACAGTAGAAAAAATAGCAAAAGGAAGAAAAAAATTCCCGTGAAACATATTGCCATGGAGATCTCTCATGCTTTAAAGTAACAATCTAATCTTGTGTATGCTGGTTGACTTATTTTCTCAGTTGATCATATTCTAAATTAATGTTCCTGTGCCAAGAACTTGAGAGAGATAAATATATCATTAACAGATGTTGTAAGCACAGTACAAGACACAAATAGTATGTTATATACAGTTATTAGCCTGTCAAGATATAACCTATCGTTAAGTCCACTTGGACACAATAAAAACTCAGTGCAATTCACCTTATAAATTTAGTGTAAGAGAAGATCAGTTTAGCCCATAAACATTCTCTCTGTTGCCTATGAAAGTACTTTGTGTTTTTTATAGCAATGGCCGGGCCAGAGCATTATGCTTTGGGTAGGAAGAAATCAGCTGGCAGGCTGGGGGAGGAAGGGATGGCGAGCAGCCCTGCTCAGAAGGACTTGGAGGTCCTGGTGGGTGAAAAGCTGGACAGGAGCCGGCAATGTGCGCTCGCAGCCCAGAAGGCCAACCACATCCTGGCCTGCACCCAAAGCTGCGTGGCCAGCAGGGCGAGGGAGGGGGTTCTGCCCCTCTGCCCCGCTCTGGGGAGACCCCCCTGCAGTGCTGCGTCCAGCTCTGGAGCCCTCGGCACAGGAGAGACATGGACCTGTTGGAGCGGGGCCAGAGGAGGCCCCAGCAATGCTCCGAGGGCTGGAACAGCTCTGCTGGGAGGCCAGGCTGGGAGAGCTGGGGTTGTTCATCCTGGAGAAGAGAAGGCTCCAGGGAGACCTTGTTGCAGCTGCCAGTACCTAGAAGGGACTTACAAGAAAGATGAGGACAAACCTCTGAGCAGGGCCTGTAGTGATAGGACAAGGGGTAATGGTTTTAAACTAAAAGAGGTTAGATTTAGGTTACATATAAGGAAGAAATTCTTCAATATGAGGGTGGTGAGGCACTGGAACCGGCTGCCCAGAGACGTTGTGGATGCCCCATCCCTGGAAATGTTCGACGCCAGGTTGGATGGAACTTTGAGCAGCCTGGTCTAGTGGAAGGTGTCCTTGCCCATGGCAGGGGGGTTGGAACTGGATGGTGTTTAAGATCCCTTCCAATCAAAACCATTCTGTGTTTCTATGATTCTATGATTCTACGATTCTTTGAGTCAAGGGCCTATTGCTGGTTCGTGTTCAGCTCAGCATCCACCAGGACCCCCCAGTCCTTTTCTAGGACAAGAAGGAATCTCGCCGCACTCTGCCTGAACAAAAGAGGCGATTTCCCTGCACTGAAATCTAGATCTTAAACTGAAGGCATGGCAATGCAGACAGGTCCCAGGTGATGTGAGCAAGGTTAAGGGACTAGAGTCACCACAGAACCTCTGCACTGTATTCAGTGGTGGTCCTATCTCTCCCCATTTCATTCCCCAATTTGGCTAAGGCTGGATACACTCCAGTGGCATCTGCGAAATCAGGATGGAGGATTCCAGCTACTTCTTTTCCCACTTCTACTTTAAAATACCAAAGGAAGAACCAGGTTTGAGATATTTCAGTACTTCCTGTCTTATCCGGAACCTAGATGAAAACAAGTAGTTCCAGAAGTAGCAGAAGTGGTGGCGCCTGGTTTCCTGTGACCTTTTATTTCCTGTTTGGATTATCCTGAATCCATGAATGTGAACTTTGTTCCAAGCATTTCCCATGGTGTGGATTCTATACAGTTTCTCCCACCATAGAAACCCTTCCATAGGTGAGACAGACACATAGGCATGTACAAGCTCCAGACATGGAGAATCACATTCACAATGAACATAAATTGAGCAACAAAGCAGTAGATATTCCTAAAAGTGGAAGCTGTGACAATAATGCTATTCAAATATTTTGCTTTCACTGAGGAAGGAGCAAAAGGACCTTTTGCTTCATTTTTTCATCCTTCATTGGCATGGACGCTTTTGGGATTATACTAGACATGCCACGGCTTTAATCCTGCTTGGCAAATTCTACTTTTCTATCTGAAACTAGACCTGGAAAGAATAGTTTAGAAGAAGCATGTGAAAGGAAATATTTAGAAAAAGAGATTACTGAAAAATGAGTATCTTTGTTTAGGCTTTAGTAAATATGGGTGACAGATGCTAAGAATGACATATCGCACCAGATGTTTTGTATATGTTAGGAAAAGGAAACATTAAGGTTATAGCACGGTGAATCTATTTGTTAACCTTTATGGAGGTGCTGAAGGGAGGACTTATACATAAAAATGTAATTTCCATAAACTTTGGAGTATGCGAGGAAGATTAATCAACCTGCAAGCTTGTTCATATCCTCATCTGGTGTAAAATGCTGTCATTCCACTGGACTCCGTGCAAATATGATGATTTATACCAGCTAAGGATATCATACCTACCCCTATATTTAATTTGTTTTCCTAATTCAATTGAGATCAGAACTAAGCAGTGTTCAGAACTCCTTCAGGAGTCATTCCATTATTTTAATAGTTAGTAGAATGAAATACCATAACCCTCATATCCTAAAGCGAAATCTAGTATGTAATTGTACACAACTGTATGGGAGGAGGATTCATTCTTGAGAGTCTTGGTTTGTAATTTTTATTCTCAGTCATTTGGGAATTTAAATTAATTATTAACAACCTAAATGACTCCCAATTAAAATAAGCCAAGAGTCAGCTTGCAGTAGGTTTGATAGGATCAGCATGACAATAACTTTCTCCAGTCTCGGAAAAAAACCCTAAATAGTTAGAAATAACTTACAATTAATTATAAGTCTCTAAATCAAATCCGTTCCCTTTGAAATTTGCTAACATGCATTAACGATCTTGTAAATTAACGTCACTTGCAAAGAATTTTAAGAGTAATTTTAGAAGTGCTCGAGACTTTCAAAGCTATCCATGAAATACATAGAGACAAAGAAAACTTTTCAAAACCTTTGAATGTTTCCATCTTCCAAATTGTATTTGAAAAGTGGTTAAGTACCTAGGAACCCAAAATAGATAGAAACTAGTAGAGCTTAGTGATTTACTAGATCTAAGCTGAGCCCAGGAAATGCCCATGCACTTGACCAGTCACTTGACCAGTCACCAGAGGCAGACCAACTTGATTAGTTAAGACTGTGTGACCACACGTTGACTTCCACGGACATACTTCCAAGGCTATGATTTTGAAGTCAGTTGGGCATTTATAAACACAAATGTCATCAGAATTTACAAAGCCAGTTGCAGGTGTGCTCTGCAATCCGAGCTCCCGGATCTCTCTGAGCCATGCCGAAGGTGAAGGCACAGCAGCAGAAATAGATGTTACCACAAATGGGGACAAGAAGAAATTGTTTATACCTCCCTGGTGTTGGAAGTCAGCTGCTGAGAAAGCAGGAGGCAGAAATTTGTTGTTACAGGAAGAAGAAAGGATTGCACTGAAATGTGTGGGGTGAGGGCTGCAAAGGGACTGGGGGCTGTTCCTGCAACTTTTCCTGGTATTGGAGTGAGAAAGGAAGGGCTGTCTCAATAATTGCTTCATTTCCTTCAGTGCCTTCATGGTAATGCTGTAATTTAGAGACGGTTTCTGCAGACAGCCTAGGGAAGAAAGTAAGGCCCTCTCTAATTTGCTGACAGTTGCTGGACATGTGGTTTTTTTAGATTCAACATATTTTTTCTATTGATTCTGCAAAAATAACTTTCCGATTTCTGACACAGAGCAGTTTTTCTCATCCTGTGCAGTGGAAAATATCATCTGTTCCATCATTCACAGACCACAGAGAAGATGATCCCCAGAAATACCTCCACAGCAATAATTGGACACTTCTTAATTTTATGTACCTGAGAAGAAAAACTGGAAAACAGTCTTTTAAATTTGAAATGTTCTGCTTAGTATTGTAAGATGATAGCAATGATCCATATCATATATATCATACCAGACATGACCAGAAATTCCGAAGTTATATTTGAAGTATAGTATCTTGTTCAACTTTTCCCTAACGATTTGTTTGCCCCAAGGTAATTTTATTCATTGGAAGTTTGGTTTAATGATACTCACATACACTCTTCACCTTTGCACTAGAGATTACACTCCAAAAGCATTTAGGTTAAAAAGGCACATAGGACATATGATCTTTCTTCGAAGGTTCTTTAAAAAATCCCACTAGGCATCTCCATGTTTCTTTAAGCACGCAGATACATTAGATGATAGTCTCTTCTGAGTCTTTAGACAAACAGGCTCACGGAGAGCTGAGTTGATTAAAATGTGCTATTAGATATCTACTGTAATCCACAGAGGCCAGTAAGGGTCTGGTCTCAAACTTCTACTGGCTAGAATATCTAATTCATTGTTTTTAGGTGACAAATATATTGGGATTTTCCTGCTTCCTTTGGGAACATATGAGTCTAAACTACCTCAGTGGAGTTAATTATTTTTTTCCTGTAATTTATCCTAAAGTTTCCTTTGCATAACTTCATCCTATTACTCATAGTCTTACCTCATGACCCATGGTCCCTCTGAAATTTAAAATTACATATGCTTGTATGTAATACCTACATAGCTACTTTGTATGTCCCCTAGCACTGTCATTAGATTACGTTATACTTGGCTACATATTGAAAATCTTTTTTTTTACATAATCATTGTTGTGTCATTAATGTGTAATTAATTGCTGGTTTACTCTAAATTTCTGCCACTTCATTAATGTCTTTGTGTTGCTCAGTTGCCACCCACCTGAACAGTGTATTAACCTGGACTGCTCACTAAGTCAGTGCTGCAACAAAACTGCGATATAAATCCACACAACTCTAAACAAAAAGACATACAGTTGGTCTATATTGTGTATAAAGGGTGCAAGTCAACCTATACCCCTTCCTGGACTCCATCTGCCTGACTCTTCTAGCATGAGGTCATTATCTTTCCTTCTGCATGGCATTTCTTTCCTCCACAACTGTATTAAATGTGAAATAGAAGCAGAGTCTTCATTGAAATGGAGTGAATAGGCTCTGCAGAATTTTACGTTTGAAAGGAAATGGAAAGAGAGCAGAAAACATCTATCAGTGCTTAAACCCCTCTATTTTGATACTGAGAGGCACACAGAGAATAGAGCATCTTTTACAGTTAAGAGAGTAGAGGAGATAGCATGCAGGAAAAAAGTACCCTGAGTCATTCTGCAGACGGGACGAGTGGAAAAACGGGAGAGTTACATTTGACTTGTGAATAATTTTACAAGTTTATTTTGCATGTGGCTGGCACTCTTGGTACCATATAGCAGGGCTAATTCACGTACCTCTGGAGCTCTTTCAAAGCCATTAAACTCCCACAGCTAGAGCACAGCATTTTCTCCCCCCTCACCTTCTCAACTCCAAGTAACTTGCCCAGCAGGTGACAGCTCCGTAATGGCAGGAGATGGAAGCCACTGCTGCATCTGTTCCTTCAGTAGGTTTCAAGACTCTCCGCAGGGATTTCAGTCAGCCTGAAACAAGTTGTGCCACTCGCTTGGTGGGACTGCAGTGTGGTACGAGTGTACGTGCCAGAGGAGGAGCTGGTACAGAGGTGTTTCCCTGCATGCTACGCGACAAGGCTACTACATTACCTGCTTCACACTTGCAGTGCTCAGGCAAATGATTAAAAGAACTTTTTTTCAAGATAAACAGTGAAATCCATTCAATATCTTTATTGATGATCTGGATG
>NW_010531109.1:0-254 GCF_000687285.1 Phaethon lepturus | reverse complement strand
GCAGAGCCCTCCTACCCTCCAGCAGACCAACACTCCCACCCAACTTGGTGTCATCTGCAAACTTACTGAGGGAGCCCTCAATTCCCTCATCCAGATCATCAATAAAGATACTGAACAAGACCAGCCCCAGAACTGAGCCCTGGGGAACACCCCTTGTGACTGGCCACCAACCGGATTTAACACCATAACTCTCTGTTATGTTCAGTTCCTCACCAGCGAACCTCGCCAGTTCCTCACCCAGCGAAGAGTAAACC
>NW_010531108.1:0-21133 GCF_000687285.1 Phaethon lepturus | reverse complement strand
TTTGTAAACAGCAGGTCCAGCAAGGCACCTTGCTACTGAAGGAATTTCAGGCCTTATCCTGTCCAATTATTTTCTACTCGTCTCCTGCCTATGCTTGTTTCATCTCCTAAAATGTGTACCCATCTAATGCATCTCTTTGGTGTTGTTCAACACCCTTTTCTTCTCTGGGGTAACCCAGATACTCAGGTTCACGAACAGGAAGACCTTCAAATGTCAGAGGACCCTCACAGCAGTGAAAGTGCTCCTTCACCTCTTTCTTTTCTTTTTAAAAAAATGTCATCCGTCCATCCAATCTATTTCTACATGAAGACAGGCCTACAGTTGGTGGCTTGGTATAGTTTTGTTGTATCTATGTCTTTCACTTGTGAACTCTGACTCTCCAAAACTGCAGAAACAAAGCTAGTAAGACAAGACAGAACATTTTAGTAACTATGTTCACTGGCTTTAGAAAATAAATTCCCTAGAAAGTAAATCTTAATAAAAACATAACATAAAATCCTTTTCATACCATAGTGTTAGAAGGGGTGAGCTACTGAAATGAGCAGCGCTCGATAAAAAGGAGCACTTGTATTCCTCTCAGCTCCCAGTCCCCAAAGCACCTCACAAAAGGACAAAGAAAGAAGACAGGAACTGAATGCTAGCAACTTTGCTAGCAAGAGCTTAGCCGATTTGTATACATAGAAGTTGCAAATGATTTTAACCAAAAAAGAGGAGCCTTTCATGACCATTTTGTGGAAATCTTTTGAAACATCCACATGACAAGTAGCTGCTCATTAAGGCGGTCACAAAGTCCACAGGCAGTATTTGAACATCAAATCTATGATTCTCATAAAATCATAAATGGCAAGCAGTGTTTTGTAAGCAGAAATATGTAAGTAATAACTGCATCACAGCAGTTATACTTAGAAACATATCTTCCAACTCCACAGACTAACTTCTGAAAAGATAAAAAAGTCATTGTAGCTGTCAAGGTAATACTGTCATACAACAAGAAGTGCTTGTTGTATGACAAAACAGAGGTTTCTCCCCCAGTTTGGAAGCCATCTTTGGCTTCACCTGGTACAGGTGAAAGCCATGCCAATAGCTACAGCAAGAGAAATTTGGGTTGTATGTCCTTACTGTGGTATATAGTCTTAATTAGCGGTTCCTACATGAAGAAAAACAAATTGATTTTCAGTGACACAAAGCAGAAAACTTCCTTTCTTTCCTTTCTAGAAAAATTTCTGCTACAGGAAGCACCATTCACTGTCAGAAGATCTTGAGTCTTCTTTCACCTCTGCATGAAAAGATGTTCAAGCATAGCCAGATCCAGGTAGATGGGAAAAGTAGGCAGATACCTATTTTGGCTAAGGACGGAAAGAACAGCTCTACTAGAATACAAGCCCATTCCCACCTCTTCCCTGATGTTGCTGGTGAACGCAATTGGATTGAGAGGGGAGGAAGTAACAGGCACTGGAGAAGAGGAAGGGAAAGGTATTTTTTAGTGGGAGCAAAAAACTCCGTCCTGTTGCAACAGGAACAGAATGTACCCCTGTGCATCTCAATTCTACCCCTTCCTTTTTCGTCCCCTACAGCAGAGCCTGGCTTTGGCCTTGTCCCCTGTACTCTTAATAACTTTTATTAACTACTCTTAGCATTACTCCATAGGAGAGTATCAGTACTCTTAGTAGCTGATAAAGGAGAAAAATAAACAGCAGCTGCCCTGGGGCAGGTGAGAAGGATGGTTCTAGGCTTTATTGTGGCTGAGGGACAAGAAGGGATGAGTTGGGGGCGGGGGGTGGGGTGGGTTGTGAGGTGGCAGAGTGTAGTCCTGTACACCAAGAATGAGCAGAAAGTGAAGGAGATCCTAGAGGAAAGAAAAGGCAGGTGGTCTAAAGTTTCAAGAGAAATGATGCCACCATACCTAGAGCTTCCTAATGCTTCCCACAACCACCAGAACTGTGAATTTGTCCCCAGCCCTGCTCCCCTCTGTGACCCACCCCGGCGTCCTTACATACAAACACCTTCTACACGTTGCAAAGCGGGAGCCAGAAGTTACTTGGGTGCCACTGGAGGTTTTGCTTGCCGTGGGGCACAGTTTATAATGATGAGGAGCAGCAAGAGCCGAAGGTGCGTAAAGCAAACCTCAGCTTCCAGTGAGCAGAGGCAGAGGTTGGCCAGCAAAGGGAACCCTGGACAGGCCCCAGAAGAGGGCTTGCCTTCAAGCCGCATACACGAACCACAACCACACTGCCAGGTGGGCAGCAGGAGGTGAGCAGCATCTCAGGCAGCTGTAGCCTGGTGCCTGAGCAGAGTCAACAAGCTTTGCTCTCTCCTGGACTTCACTCGCTTCTGGAAACAATCGTGTCAGTAGAGAGCTAAAACACGTGGACAACTTGCACTGTAGGGCTGTGCTCTGAGTCAGACACCATGGGAGCTTTGTTGCTCTCATAGAGGGAAGAAGTGAGATGCCCACCTTCAGTTATCCCCAGCAACACCAACAAAGCAAGAGGAGAACATCTCTGGAGAATAGAGTGCATGTCAAGCAAAGATGTTGCCAGATTTTTAACTGACAACCAAAAGCTAATCTCTGTGACTGGGCAGGGTAATGTAAATGGCTGTAGACTGGCAGTATGAAAGCAGGAGGAAAATACAGTCGCCCTCAGAAACTGGAGTGAAGAAGAAGTTGTAATTAGTACTTGTGGAGGTTTCCAGCAAAGACTCTGAGTCCTCGCATTCAGAGATTCAAAGATGGGTGATGGCTGGTCTGAACAAAGGGAAAATTGTGCTGGGAAATCGCAAAAAGGATATAAACCAGCTTCTCAGTTCATCATGTAATTTCTCCAATCCAATTGATGGCAATATTATGACAATAATTGCATGTCTGTTTGACAACCATACACTGCCAGTCTTTTTAATAGACCTCTGTGTTTTCAAAATATCCCTAAATGACACAGTTTTTAATGAGCTACACAGCTGCAGGCTGGTTACTAATTTACGATAGAAACAGTGCTATCACACTCTTCTTGCCTCTTGGTAGTATTGTAACATGAGTTTGAGGTAAGCACTTCAAAATAATGATCATTCCAAAATATCTTCAACTGATATCTGTTGGGGTTTGTCCCATCAGATCCTAACTTCTACTTATTTTCAGTTTTGCTGGTAAACAAGCAGAATTGAAGCTATGAATAAGAATTTTATTTTTCATTTTAGAACTGATGAGATCGTAAAAAATGTGCATGAATCCAATGCTATTAAAGGAGACACTCTGTTGTTATTAAAGACATTACTTTCAAAGATACAGTTGTCTAATTCTTTCTTATTTTGATACTTGTGGGAAAAATGAATTTAATAAAAAACATGAAAACCCTAAATGTTGCTTTTATTCAGATTACTCATAAGATCAAAATGTTTCTAATTATCCCCGTCATGTTAAGACCTTTCTCAAAGGCAAGAGGGTGTAAAATATTACTGCCCTTTCAGAAATTCAGTTTTCTCATCCATTTCTTTCACTGCTGGCAAACTATGAAAGCAATTTTAGGAAGCCATGGAATAGTAAATGCTCATAAGCCTTCCCCAGCCATTTTGAAGAAGAATGATGACATACTCTATCAGAGCACATACGCCGGGAATTCTGACTGTAGGACTGTTGCCTTTTTTTAATTTTTAAGATTGAAAAACAAAACCAAAATTCCTTCTAGGCACCGCATTCTTTCAATGCACTGCTAAAAATTAACCATTAGTATGTAGAGCTTATGGCTGCACTATAATAAAAATTAAAATCTAGCTCTTGATGCACAACAGCAACAATTTTAATCCTCATTAATACATGTAGAACTCCATAAGAAGTCTTGGCACAGTTTTTCCTGAAGCTGTATTTTAAGACATAGACAAAAATAAACCTAATTCTCCTAACACTCCAGCTATTAAACACTTCACGAGGCATAGGAGACTGAATAACATATAACCAATTTTCACAAATCGCACAGTTTCAGCTATAGCATATTCCAGTCCATTAAGCATTTATAAGCTGAAGGTGGTTGGTATCTGCCAGCAAGACTATCCTTGATCTACGGGCAATTGCAAAATTCTCTCAAACTAAATGGCATGTTGGCTAACTGGGAGAAGTAATTAAGCCTTCTTTGTAAAAGAGGAGAGCTAGGACAAAAGAATCCATTGTTCAGTCACTGGACCACATGGGAAGGCCTGAACAAATGCTAATTAACCCAGAGAAAATAGAGGCTTCATTGCTTCACTGGTTGATTGAGATGAATTTTCAAGGCTGACAAAACCAGAAAGCTCATGTCCTCCTCAGCTATGAGCTGATCTGGAACTGTTTACTGCTCCTCCTCCCACCTCTGGGCCATCTCCATGTGCTCTGAGGTTATTGCCCTCCATTCTCCTGTATATTTTTTTTTTCTGAATGCTCTTTAGCCCGAACTCATTCCATTGAGCTGGGTTAAGAAGGAATCAAACTGATTGTCTGGAGAATGCTTTGATGAACAGCAGGGGGTAATAATTAGTTAACCCAGGTTAGCAGCAGCCAAGTAAGTTTGACTTCATGCAAGTATTGACAGAAAACCAGAGATTTACCAGCAGCTGAGCAGAGTATAGGCAGAGATCCTGTGATACTGGACAGACTGAAAAACAAGTTTGGATTTCTTACCAAGGAAACTGTTTGAGAGCGCCAAAACTGTGAGTCTTACCTATGAGAATAGAAATGACAGAAATTTATCTGGCTACCAACTTCTCCTCTTAAGAAAGCAACCTGGCAAGGTCTCCCTCTGGTCCCCTCAATTGCCTAGTTACTCTACCTAACAGGTTAAACAGCTGTTAAACTACAGCTAGAGAAGCTCTCATTTTATTCCTGTGTGTTACATTTCGGCTTCTTAAAGTGCATAATTCACATTCTTCATTCGGGCTTACCTTTAGAAAGGCTTAAAAATACCTGTACTTAAATATTTGGTAGGACATTTGCCTAATGGTTTCCAAAAAAAGCATGCCTAAAAGTATTTTACAAGCTTTTACTGATAACACAGAGATTAAACACCTTGTCCTACTTTGAATTATAACCATCTCTAAAGTAAACATAGCAAATGTTAACAGCCCACAATGGCTTGGAGCAGGAAGTGAAAAAATATCTACTAAGAATTACAAAAGGGAGCAGACCAGCAGAAATGTTACTAAAATGTGTAGCCTAGGTTTTTTTTCTGAGGATATTTAACACTGCCAGCTTGTAAATCAATAGAAGGGGGAAGGAAGCTAAGTAGCTCAAAAAAGGCACTTAATTGGTATGGATTTCAAAGTGCACCTTGTAGAAGTAGGCCTATATATTTTTTATCTTTGGAAGGGACTACAAAAGAGAAACAAGAAGAATGTAAAAAAAAGCTGCTTAAAAATCTGATTAAAGATAATGAGAAAATACTGTAATTTGGAGAAATGCATGAATATTTATTACACTTCACTGGTTCACTTTTGCAAAATTTAAGTATTAAAAAGCTCTTAAGATGTGTAACCCTTTAAAAAGTACCTGAAGATTCTGGAGTTTGCTTATCACTGAAGTTCACTGTTAAAGGGCTGAGCCTGTAAATACTTAATATTTCGTTGCTGACAGTTATGCTGAGCATTGTTTCAAAGTGATAAAACAAGAACTACTTCAACAGTTGAGGAATTTTATTTGTAAGTGATACACATTTGGAAAACATTTTTCACAGTTTCGTTTGCCTCTCATTTTCTTCAACAAATGTTAAATCCAAGATGAAGTCTGAGTATCCCAAAAGAATGTTGTGGATTTATTCTTGTCGCTATTTTTAGTATATATTTCATCACAAAAATGTTGCTTCCTAGTCATTTTAACCGAGAATTTTTAGTTTAGCAGCAGCCTTTTATGAGTGACTTTGTAATAGCATACATTACAGCACAGGCATTCAGATAAATATGAATGGAAATTCCTTCTAGTTAAACTGATATCACAATTTTAGCAATCATGCCTCTTCGTTTGCCTCGGGGGCTTGTCTATTCCAGTCTAAAGATCTCTATATTCCTATTTTAGCTTGAACTCCTCTACTCCAAATTAACATGTGTCCTTTGAGCCTAAGAATATGCTAGCTTTTTATCCCAAATGTGACTATCTCAGCAGAGGCCAGAGTGATTTATGAGAGGCCAGACCTCTCCCCTTCACTGAGGTCAATGTCAGAAATCTGATTGACCTCAGTAGAAAGTCAGTAGAAAAATGTCATAGAATCTGAGATCTGAAGGAACTGTTTTCATGCAACCAGTCTTGCCTAGCCAAACGTTATTTCACCAACTACTCCTATATAAACTGCACAGGCATATGGAGATAGACAGGAAATACTTTAAAATAATGGTAATACAACAGCCAGTTAAAAGATAGCTACATCTTTTCAAGGACACACCTGTTAAAAGTATTTGTTTATTATCACTAAATTAGCAAGAAAAGGCATTCAAGGATCCGGCGTCCAACAGTGTTGAGTACATTGCTCCTATACAGCCCTTGTATTTGCTGCTTCAACAGTGAGCAGGTACGTGTAGGCAACTCCATGTAACGCAGCAATAAAAAGCAACAGCTGCAAGCAGAATAAGTAAAGGTCTCAAAAGATACTTTGGGCATGCTTAAGAACATGACCAGTAATTGTAAACCCTTTGTACACAAGAGCTCACCTACAGGTAGCTAAATGGCAGGCACACATATGGGTGTGGATACCTGTGGCTATTTTATCTTTCTTTCATTTAAAATCAATGTGACTTCCAAAATTGTTTTGAATAGAGAAACTCCATCATTAACCATAAGTTGCAATAGGTTATGAAGCAAGTTGAACAGCCTAGATCAATGACCCTCCTTCTCATGATTATTTACTAAATTCCAAGTCAACTTAAATTTGGAGATAGTGGTAAGCAATTCATACCTGGCCCTTAATGATGAAGTAAGTATCAGAAGAAAAATCCAGCATGATTTTCCTCCATTTTAGTAAGCTCTATTATTCAACAATAGTAGTGGTATATGCAGGTACAGCTCAGGTATAGGCAAGAGACAGAAATCCTGCAAAACCTAGGTGACTATTAATGATGCAAAAATACTGACAAAACAAGCCAAAGCAACACTACCATACTAACCATGGAAGAGAAAGGAAAAAATATTAGTAAAAAGGAGTTGTTACTGGTTGGCAACTACAACTGCCTTTGCAGCATGCGTTTTTAAAAACAATCACTATTTTGGAAACAGAGCACATATCGCTAGTGATAGCATTGATTTTAGTGCTCATCTTGATCAGTTCTCTTTGTTTTAGCTAATTTGGAGACTCCAAAGACTTTAAAAGATAGATAAATAATATGACTCCCTTACACATCTTTTTGACAAGAGGGAGGTCAAAAGGGTCCTAAGGTCCTAACACCATTCAGCCTTTTCACTGTAGTCACACTATGTTAAACCCCTTAGAGAACTGCCTTGATAGACATGATGCTGTACTGCGTCCACAAGTTCTCAGCTGGCTAGGGCCAAGAAAGACATAGCTACTAAGAGTACTACGTCTGCTGATTTTGAGGACTCTACAATCCGCTTGCCTTGCCCTTGAAATGGCTGCTCAATAACCTGCACTAGCACCGTGACCACTCCGCATTACCTCTTCCCTGCTGAGCTACAAGCGTAATTTACAGACAGGTTTCATCCAGGGATTCATTTGCACTTATAAATACCTCACAGTAGTCTTAAATATCCTTGATCATCCCTTTCTTACAAGTTTGTATTTCTCTAATTTATTCTAACACCCTTTTGGATTTAATTTGTATTTTTTTCAGAGCTCCTCCTCTCTATGGTTGAATGATGTTACAGGAGGAAAGGGGAAGGAAAAAGTAATATATTTATGAGTGCAGGCTAATTGTAGTTCAATAAAGATGGGTCAAATTTTGACAAGATTTTATCCTCAAAAATGTCTGAAAAGTAAACATTTTGTTTCAGTGTTTTCAAAACAAAAGGTCTTTATTTTGTCTGTTTAGTTCTCCCACCCAAAGAGTCAAAATTAGGCCATAGAAGGATGTGAAAAACACTATCCTTTCATTAACTGTGGAAGTAGGAAGGGAGGTAGTATTTGTAATATTCATTAGAGTGTGTCAAAAATTATGATTTATTCAATATTCTCACCGTGCTTTTGAACATTTAACATTGGCTTCTTTCTACTCCAGACTTTCCAGACAAGCACCAACTATATCTGTGGCAGAAAACAGCAAGAAACTTCAAGAAAAACTTTACAGGAAATAATTTGGAAAAAACCCCCAACAACCCCAAACCCAATTATCCTTATAGACAAAAGAGGTTAAAGGCAGTCATTACTTAATTCAGTTCAACTCCTTGAGTAACTACACAAAAAGATACTTTTCTTAGAACTGAAATCAGTTATCAACAAGATTTCAGCAACAAGCCTATACATATCTGCACAGTTTGTCTACAACAAACTTTACAGCCATCAAGACAACCACAGGAGCACATTTCTACAGATATGTCAGTTTACTCAGAAATACCCTAGTAAATTGTAATGAGAACTTCTGTATCTGCATACCTTACAACATATAACCTCAACTACTACTTATTCTTGATCTGGGATGAATTATATGCTCTCTCTTTGCATGAATGTGTCAACCAAGAGAATAATGAAATGTGCCTAGCCAAGAACATATTTTCAGCATTAATTGTAGAATAATATTAATATTTCTACAATGAAAAAAATCTGTCAGAACTATACAAGAAAAAAAGGAACTGGCAGTGCCAACAATCATAAACAATAGATAGATAGACATGATAGATAGATACAAACAACAGATAAACTCATGCCATAAAGAACAGTAATCCCACCATGTTTATTTATAATCTGTTTGTATAAAACTCAGTGAGGTCTGCCTAAGCATTAAGTTATTAAAATAAACAGCAAAATGATCCTGGAGGATTTATTATACAAGAAAAAAAAGGCACAACCTTTTTCTTTTCATATCCTTGTCAGGTCATCTTGGAGGACAGATTTCTTTTTTAGAATGTAAGTTTAAGCATGTCAAATACTAGCAACAGTCTGTGGACAAGCTGTAATCTTTCTAAATATGGAAGGGATGTTAAAAATTACAGCACAAAGAACCATAAAATCATCATAGAAACATTAAGGTTGGAAAAGACCTTTAAGATCATCAAGTCCAATCGTCAACCCAACACCACCATGCCCCCTAAATCATGTCCCAAAGTGCCATGTCTACATGTTTTTTGAATGCTTCCAGTGATGGTGACTCCACCACCTCCCTGGGCAGCCTATTCCAATGTGCGACCACTCTCTCAGTAAAGAAATTTTTCCTAATATCCAAACTAAACCTCCCCTGGTGCAATTTGAGGCCATTTCCTCTCATCCTGTCCCTAGTTACTTGGGTGAAGAGACTGACAACCACTGTATGTTCCTGTATATTGGATTTCAGCTATCTTCTCTATCACTATCACCCAAATTAAAGATTCTTCCTTTTTTACTTTGTGAAGTAAAAAAAAAAAAATTATTTTATTTTAATAAAAACGTGTGTGTTTGTTTTTTTAAAGA
This sequence comes from Phaethon lepturus, assembly GCF_000687285.1. Lineage (NCBI taxonomy): Eukaryota > Metazoa > Chordata > Aves > Phaethontiformes > Phaethontidae > Phaethon > Phaethon lepturus. Next base: position 11,570 of record NW_010531108.1, on the reverse strand, counting down.
GTTCAGAGGAGAGCTCTCTAGTGGAAGATCAGCATGCTGCCACTCTCTCCACAGGGAAGGTTGTCTGTGCCACCTAATCCTTGGCTTGCCTGTTCCTTGCTTCCTTCTTTCTATAGGGTTCAGATCAACCAGCTTTTGGAAAGAGGATAGAAAGAGAGAGCAAGCACATTCGTTGCTACAAAGCCAGTACACTCACCAATTCCAGCAACCAGAGTTTTTATTTTGTTTTGTTCTTTAGTGGTTTTGTTTGTTATCCAAGACTTTACAGGGTTGAGGGGAGGTTTGGTGCCTCTTTTTAATTTCAATTAAGAAATGCTGTAAATGGTGTTGGTTTTGAAAGCCTTATCCACAGCTGGCTAGGAAACAGTTCTGTTTGCTGTTTCTCAAAAAAATATAGAGACAAAAAAACCTTTGATAACAACAGAGAAAGAGAAAATAAAAGCCTGATTTCAATCCAGTTTGTAAAAAGCCCTGGTTTTTTACATTCCCCAAAATAAAATTCAAAAATCTCATTTTAAGTCAAATAGAACACTTTCAACAAAATCACAATTTTTTTTAGAGTTAATTTATTACATAGTAGTATGATATGAAGTAGTTCTATGGGACATTTTGTTGTTGTGTGAACTCCTTCTTGATCTTTTTTTTTTTTTAAATACTGTGAACATGATCTCATTGAAATTGTACTTTCTATCATAGGTTCTTTCCCATTAACCATTTCTAGGATAAGCAAAAGTCAACAGTTAAGTGTATATACTACTGCCTTCATACCTACAAAGAGGTGATTCTAGTTACCTTTCTGTTGTTTGACCATCAGCCCTTTCACTGCTGTGAGCCACCTTGCCAGGCCAAGAAGTAAGCTTGCCCTCAACAAGTCAGCAGTCCTCCTTCAATTCCGCCACAGCCAAGAAAAGCAAGGGAAGAGCTCTTTCCTTTCTCAGATCCAACATCAACATGAAATAAAAGAATGCTTTTCATGTCCATTACTAAAATACACTCTAAAAAGTTATGCTGAACCTTTTATGCATAGTCTCCGATATGAAGGCTTAGGAAAACGTCAAAGATAACATCAGTCATGTACTTTCCATCTCCATCAAAACCATGATGTCAAACTACATAAACAGATTTTCCTCATGAACCTGTTACACACAAGGCTACTGGTGAGTTTTTCTATTTCTATTTATTTCTATTTCTATTTCTATTTATTTCTCTTTCTATTTCTATTATTTCTATTTCTGTTTATTTCTATTTCTATTTCTATTTATTTCTCTTTCTATTTCTATTATTTCTATTTCTGTTTATTTCTATTTCTATTTCTATTTATTTCTCTTTCTATTTCTATTATTTCTATTTCTGTTTATTTCTATTTCTATTTCTATTTATTTCTCTTTCTATTTCTATTATTTCTATTTCTGTTTATTTCTATTTCTATTTCTATTTATTTCTCTTTCTATTTCTATTATTTCTATTTCTGTTTATTTCTATTTCTATTTCTATTTATTTCTCTTTCTATTTCTATTATTTCTATTTCTGTTTATTTCTATTTCTATTTCTATTTATTTCTCTTTCTATTTCTATTATTTCTATTTCTGTTTATTTCTATTTCTATTTCTATTTATTTCTCTTTCTATTTCTATTATTTCTATTTCTGTTTATTTCTATTTCTATTTCTATTTATTTCTCTTTCTATTTCTATTATTTCTATTTCTGTTTATTTCTATTTCTATTTCTATTTCTTTTTCTTTTTCTTTTTCTTTTTCTATTTCTTTATACTTATACTTATACTTATACTTATACTTATACTTATACTTATACTTATACTTATACTTATACTTATACTTATACTTATACTTATACTTATACTTATACTTATACTTATACTTATACTTATACTTATACTTATACTTATACTTTTCTTTTTCTATTTCTACTTACTTATACTTATACTTATACTTATACTTATACTTATACTTATACTTATACTTATACTTATACTTATACTTATACTTATAGCCAGTATGTCCTATAGAGGAACTTGCAAATTCATCTCAGATTCTGGGATAGCTGCCTCTTCCATTCAATCTGAATTCAGATTCTCTGGAGAAAATACTGCCTTCCGGTAGCCAAAAGAAAAGACTATGCCAAGCATGGTGCAGAGCTGAACTATGAAGAATGAGGTTTTCATTAAAAACTCTGGCTGAAATGTCCTGTCCAGCTTCTGGATGAAGGTCTGAAGGCTGACAGCATTTGAACCGTTTCTCTTCAAGAGTATGCAGCAGATGCACAAACGCTACAGCTGTCTCAGATTCCTTGGTTGTGTCCCAAGGAGCAATAGCAGCCAACAGACATGACTCTTGGGCAAGTCACAGTATCATTTTCTTACCAAAAAAAAAAAAAGGCACTGATACAAATAGGGGTCTTTTCAGTTTTCTTCTCAGTTTTAGCTTTCTTTCCCTTGAGAAATAAAAGTAAAGCAGCCATGCATTAGTTTAAGACAGTGCGTTGCAGGCTCTAGGGAACACTTTAGCCCAAGAATTGGAACTAACAAAATAGAGGAAAAAGCAATTTTGGAAAGCAGCTAGGATGATGAGGAAAATAACAGCTGACACTCTTAGCCTAGTGTCCTAGCCTTGAATCTCTCTCACATATGGTAGTTTGGCATCAGTGATGCCACGGTCAATTGCCAGGTGGAGGGAGCATTAAATGGTCATGGCAGTCTTTCTCAAGCAACAATGAAAAAGAGGTAGGAAAGCAAAAGATGGCTGAGGGAAAAGATAGATCAGGGAGACTGAAAAATAAGACAAGCAAATGGAGGAAAATGAAGGAGGTAATACACTGCATAGATCTGGAGAAAAGTTAGTAAGGAAAATAATATGGAAGAACAGAAACAGAACAAAGAACTTAAGACACTGAAAAAGATGAAAATATTTACGAAATAAACCTAAAGGACAAGGAAAATGAAACAAGAATGTTTGTTTCTTGTTTCAAAAAAAAAAAAAAAGGAGAAGAAATAATCTAAAATTCTAAAATTGTGTGATGTTAAAATATCAAAATGTTGTGTTAGACATAAACCAATAATGAACAGCTCCACATTTATGACTCTGACCACCGATTTGGATATATGTATCTTCCTGGAGTATGACCAAAACAAAACCTACTAAGTCACTCTTCTGCTTTGTGTTTAGGAGTCGGAAATATAAAAATAACCTCAGAAATTAAGCCTTTAAAAGTGGTTTCTTCATAAAGTCTGATAGGCAGCTGAACTAGAGTGGATAAATATGTTTGTTAATAAGAAGAAAACACAGGCAACTAAGAAGCTTTTGAATCTGAAAAATCAAAAGCAGGATTAATTTAAATTATAAGTTACTTGTGTATATTTGTACATTTTCATGGTCATTGATTATTAAAAAAAGACCAATGAGAAAAACATCTTCGATTTAACCCTGTATGTCTTTCTAAGAAAAAAGAATACCTAATTGATCAGCTGCAGATCGATGCAGGAGCAACTAAGTACAACGAAATGGTCTGCTTATGCCGTCCTTTTTGCCCATGAACAACAGCGTGTAATCTATTGAAAAAATTTAATACTTAAATATTTTTTCTTTACATAGATGAGGACATAGGCCTTAAAGCCATACAAAAGGACGATGGCCAATTATGTATAGGAACTATTTTATTCACTCTTTGAATTATGAAAACCCATTGGTCCAGTATTCAGAATAAATCTTTCTCTATCCTTTAAACTTACACAGGGAAGTGCAAGTTGACACATATATACTGTAAGTACACTTGTATCAACACAGAATTTCTCAGTCACATTGCTTCTGATGGGCCAATCCAAACCACGAAGAAATATTTTTTTTTCTTTAAATCATGTGAGTTAGATGTTAGGTCTATCAATTGAGCAGTATTACTCTTCGTATTTTTAATAATGAGATAAGTTGCCACCAGTTTATTCCTTAGGAGCTACAACCTTAAGTTCATAACCTTCCTTTTGCACATATATATTTCTGACAAGGCCTCAATTGCTTCTACAGAAAATCCCTAAAACAAGAAATATAATTGCATGTAACAAAGAGTGAGATCAGGTCTAGCACTCTGTTTCTACAATACTTTCTAATCTGTGCTCCTGGGGTCCAAGAATGACTGAAGACGACCATGAGACATGACTAACAAAATGGAAGTTGCAGTTGCTATACAGCAATCTATGGTTTTGATGTTTTAAAGGGTACCCTTAGAAAAGATATTTCTTAAAAAAAATCTTGGAAATTATCCAGTGGTCTACAAATCACAAGAGAGAGAAAGCCACTGACTTGTCAGGGATATTTGTAGCTTTGTTATCAGAAGCATGAATATGCTTTTGTGACATGGACAAATTAGTTACATTCATTTGTCTGCATCTTTTTTTTTTTTATTGCTTCAGGGTAAATCCCTGGCTCAATTCTCGCTCTTTCCACCCTGCCATCTGAAAAGCCCTTCCCAAGAGTACAGCCCGTCCCTCCCACAGACAGAGTAATCACCATTCCCTCTAAACATCACCCCTCCCTTCTCTCTGCAGCCAAACCTTTAGAAAAGAAATACTATTAATATACAAACTGCAAGGAATTGCAGACAAAACCAGATTAGCTATATACGTATCAGTAGTAGAAAATGAAGGAAATTACGTTTCACTAATCCCCAGATACAAGTATTTCTCCTGTCCAGAGGTACACATAGATGTCTTTATTTTCACTCGTCATGGGATGGTGTTTACGACAGAAGACTTATGACTAGAGGTGAGAATCTGTTTGACATAGAAGAGGAAGAACATCCCAATATATTGATTTATGAGACCTGGGATGAAAGCTTTGAGCATTATTTGAAGAGGATCAATGGCATTTTCCTGTGAAAAACAAAATAACCGTTGTCCTTACAGGTCTAAAATTATGGAAGAATTCCATGTGCCAATCTGTAGTTTTAACAGTATGTATTAGAAACGGTGTATATTTTTTGCAAGCGGAGAAGGAACATGAGTAATATACCTCATACGATTTCAGACTCTTAAGGTGTTTATATATACACGCATTACTAGAATGAGTATATGTGAAAGGTAGAAAGAGTTTTTAGATCTTTCCTCTGGACTTACACCCTTTTTTAACCACTAGAAAGGGCCTGCCAAGTTTTAATAAGGAGGGGAGCGGCAGATGACCTATACTCTGCCTGTGTGCTGAGGGATTCCTGTCTTCTGAAGCATCTAATGCTGGTAGCTATCTAAAATGGGCCATTCACACATGTCTGGTCCAGTATGGCAACTTCTAAGCACAGAAATAGAAATAAATATTTATAGATGTACGCAGTTTTAAGGGCAGAAGCAGCAAGCGGTTTAGCAGCCTACGGAACTGAGATTATTCATGGACAGATTGGCTATATTTGAGTGGAGGACAAGGAAGGATTAGGAAAAGCAAGAAAAGAAAAAATGAACTGACTGTGGAGTGATACAGAGAGTTGATTATGCATATAAATAGTCTCCAGAACAGACAATCCTTTCAAATTTTCATAAGAAAAATTCACATTTTTCCAAAGTAAAATGAGAGTTACTGCTGAGTTCATGATTCTGATGTGTAGAAACATCCAAAACCTGCTCCAGAACACAAAGTCCTCTGATGAAAATAACAGCATCACAATACTTCTCTTCAGTAGAATGTTCTTAAATATTTTACTGTATGATTTAAATGCTGGAGAGGGTAAAAGCTGGAACAGACACAATTATTTCAGTGAAAAAACTACCAGTGTCAGCTCTCAGAGTTGCCTAAGAAGTCCATCCTGGGACTAGCAAACTGGATTCACAGAGATCAGAATGGATGCAATGACACATTTCAATTTTCTTCAAGTAAAACCCTATGACATATTTCAGAAGGTTTCTATAGAAAAGGAATTAATGACTCCTCTTTAATGAAACATACTGATTTCTTGAACAGTACAGATTACAGGTGCAGAAATGGATTATTCATGAATCTTGTCATGGGTGAAAAGTAGAACTTATTTCAGGTGATGTTCCCACTTTGTTATTACATGGGATGTCACTGGAAAGATACAGTAACTACTTCAGATTACACAGCTGTACCTCTTGTTTTTAGAGGGATGATCTTGTGAAGTCTCATTTCACTCATGAGGAGGGAGAATGAAAAGACCTAAAGCTTTGTAGAACAGGGAAAACTCGTTACTGGAATATTTTAGGGTCTTAAACTTTACGGAAATATTAAATCAGAGGGCACAGTGCAGAGTTTTTAGCCCTTCCTAACTGGGCCTGGTTTAGAATCTGGAAGTGTGAATAAACCAGCAAGGAATATGTGTTTTAATAAGTGGTGGTGCACTCGGGGCGTCCCAGGGGTCATTGCCGTACCTCATGCCTACCTCGGGGTTCACCGCACTAGCAGAGATGGAGCCCAGAGCTTCTCAGTCAGAAAGGACAACTAGCTAACATCCATTAACTGTTGGATTTAGGTAATGGCATTAGGTCATGCTAACCCCATCCACCGGCCAGTTTACATGCCAGTTCATTAACTGCTGTGGAAAGAATGGTCTCATAAGGGTTGTTAGCATTATTTGGAGGTTTGGTTTGGTTTTGGTTTTTTTGCACAGATATTTGGGTCAATAGGCTGACAAACATGTATTGTGCCCCTTTCAAATTACTGCAAATTCATCTCTATAATTTATAGAACTTTACTTCCATCTGATGAAATGTAACAGAGCCACCAGCTGCTTTCAGTCCTACCTGTATTCACCTCATTAATCTTCTTAATAGACCTATGTCTTTACACTGTTCCCAAAACCAAAAATTATGTGTACACTACATTTAATCACCCATGTAGCTCAGGGAGCAAATAACTAAACCAAACTTAGGAAAACTGCATTGAAAACTGTAAAGAAAGTAATCCCAAAAGCTATTGCGTGACTGAGCACGCAAGAAAACCCAAGACATCAGACAAGTTTTTATTGTAGCAGATTTTAAAGAAAAAGTTGTGGAATCAGTGTTTAACATTACAAGTATGTTACTGGAAAAATGCATTAGGTTCTTGCAACATAAACTAACTCTTGACAACTCAGTATCTAATGTCAGACCCAGTAATTTATTCATTAATGACAAAATCTGTAAGATTATTATGTACTGCCTTCCGTTGTTGAATTTGCAGAATAATAAACTTCTATGTCCTAAATGAAAGCACAGCGGTCCAGATATTTATAGACCTCGATCCAGATATTTATAGAAAGCAAAACCAGACCCAGCCTCAAATCATCCCCAGAAGGCAACTATTTAAAATCCAGACTTGAACCTCTATTTTAAATAGCTATAGCTAACATGTACTGATAGGAGATTGAGAGAGTTATGCAGAAGAAACTGGGGGAGGAGACAGATGCAGAAGAAAAAACTGTCAAATTTTGTATTCAAACCTAAGTAATCATGTGCCTCGATTAGTAACGATCTGTGCGCCCAGTAACATACACATAGAACCTTAATAAAATTAGTGTTTTGTTTCCCCATCTGACATCCTGCTCCTTCTGAAGCAGGAGCCAGCCTGCCAGGATGTCACTAAGAATTGCACAGCTGTGAAGGGACCCCAAATTTGCCAGTACCCTGAGGTGGGTCTGTCAGCACCCATTTCTCAGAGCAAGTGCCCCCAGAGCCATGCTGCGCTTTGCATCCTCTAGAGTCAGGCTGCATCACTGCATGAACAAGAATAAACTTTTTAAAACAGAGAAAGCTCAGAATGAGACGGATTATAAATAAAAATGTTTTATAAATGAGTCCCCCCGCCCCATCCACTGTGTCCTTGTAGTGAGATCCTTTGGCTCTAGGCCTGACCTTAGTTCAGTAACTCCGTTGCTTTTTGGGCGGGACTGAGGTTTGCACAATACTGAAGTTTGCACAGTCCCCTCTGGGTCGCTGGTGGGGGAAAAATCTCATGACCCCTGGGGCTTGGCTCTTTCTGCTCTCTATTTTTCCCAGCCGTCTTCCACTGTCTGCTCTGCCGCAGGCTCCTGGTCCTGCGCTGCCTCGCGCGTGCTCTGCCTGCCCTGCCTCGCTCTCGGCAGGGGGCCCCCCCCACGCACCGCGGCTCCCTTTGGGGGTCCGTCTCCCCTTTTCTCCGGAAGGCTCCGCGCAGCCCGGGGTGGGAAACCCTCAGCCTCCCTCCCCAGCAATTAACCACGGCCTCCGCTTCGAAATAAGCGTTCTTTTCCAAAATAAAAAGCAAAGATACAAAACGAGCAGCACCCACCGTGAACCTCACCGGGACGTTCCGGCGCTTGAGTGGCCCCTTCGAATGGGTGCCGCCTGTGCGGACATCCTGAGCACGTACCTTCGACCAGCGGCAAAGGCATCCGTCATGCCCTTCGTCCTCCCCACCGCCGTCCCGTCCGGCGGCGCGTGCGGCCGATGCCACAGCCCTCCCTCTAGCAGCGGTGCTCCTGCTGGCCCCGCGCTTGACCCGCTGCCGGGGAGCGCAGGTGGGCCTCTTTGGACAACAGCAACTCAGCGGATGCAACGCGACAAGAATGTCCCTGCTGCCGCTGCAAAACGTAGCCCGAATTATCAGCCTAGCTGTTCGCCTTAGCAGCCGCTTCTCAGTCTGGTCTTTGCTACCCATTTTAATTCTGGGTTTGAACTTTGGTCCTCTTTTAGTTCAGCAAGAAGCACCAACTTTTTCTCAAGTTTTAATAAACAGCTCTCAGAATGGGCGACACCGAAGAGCCCCTGTTCCGATGATGCTCTCCCTTCAGAACACCTCCAGAACTACTTTTCTTTCATTAGGTAATCTGCTTACAGATTTTGCCTGTCAATACCTGTGCAGAAGCACATGAGGCTTCTGAAGAACAGGTATTTAATTCACATTGACACTCGGGGCACTTTTCACTCTCATGAATTTGTTATAAAATAAAACAGTACCTGCTAACATTGTACGCAGAGGAAGGGGCGTTACAAATGCCAAGAAGACAAATGCATGGATTGCGTTTTCAAGAAGAGTTACGAATTTTTTCTCTGCTGTATTTTCCCAGCTCTTCATCTTCTATGTTCTTCTTTAAACATAGGCACAAATAACAGAGTGTCTCCTGCAGCAAGCACCGAGAATCCCAAGCAGCCATTTTGGTCTTTTCTCTGATGCTTTCACAGAAATGCCACACATTTTCCATGAGAAAAAGACCAATTTCCGCTACCAGGAGTTCAGTAATAGTCTGTGTTCTGTGCTCTCCTTTCTTTCCCACCATTGTTTTGTATTTTGTTTTATTTTTTTTAATGTCAAAAACATAATCGCTGAAATAGTCTGTTTAGAAAAACATTAATTTTGAAAAATGGTTAATCCTGCTTACCTGCATGTGTTAGCTACTATAAAGTAAACTATATAAAGGCTATGCATCTTAGACCACACCTCTGTCGAAGTGCAGAATAATTCTCATAAATAAAAGGCAACGATGCAGTAATGTTCAGAAGACTAAAGCACACACAGGTTAGCATGCCTGCAATACCAGCCTTTTGTTTAAGTAGATCCAAGAAGGGAAATCAATATTCCTCAGGAGAGCATTTTGTTGGTACAGCTGCTGTTGCTAAGATTGGCTCAGTGTCGTGTTCTTATTAATACAGTCTAATGGCAACCACGAGAATGAGAATGTGCAGACAGACATCATGAATTTTGTACTAAAAACACAACAACGTAGAAATTCTAATTGCTTTGGCCTGATTGGGTACTTTATAACTTGAAAGGATCATGTTTATAAATTAGAGTTTAATGATATTTATTAATCACAAAATTAAGTCCTTCCTTGTCGCAATCGTTAGTATGAAAGCAACCGCTGCCGCAATTCATCCTTTAAGAGCTTCAGCACAAAGCAAGCAGCATGCTCGAAAGCAGTTTTGCATTTTAGAGCCAATTGTTACTATTGCAAAGGAAACGTAAGGTTTTAGTTACACAGGCATTTCTGCTGTCATTAAAATAACTCTTTGAAGCTCACGTCTCTCAGAGGAAGACACGTGCGTTGTGTCCTACCGTCCTGTGAAAGGAAAAATCCCGTCGTATCAGGCATTATCAGACCTCCTCACTCTCTCTCTGAACACACGCTGCCCTGGATGTCGTATTTCATTCAGCTGTTAGTTTCTCTGTCGGTGCTCTGGAAGCCTGAGAGACGCAGGCAAGAAACATGAAAAAAGCTACTGGAAAAAAATCTGAAAGACGGTGCCATAGGGAGCTAGAGCAGGGAAAAAAAAAAAAATTACAGCTGAAGACAGAAATGACATCCAGGGAGCGCAGAGCTGACAGCCTCAAAATGATTACTGATCAAACACAGGTTACAACCCCGAGAGAGAACCCTGGAGGTGAAATTTGACGTCTCTCTCTGCCAAATGGCTACATCTTGAATTAAGGAAGCATTCGTAATGAGGCCGGATGATTAATTACAATCCGCAATAAGAGTCACACAAGCATCGAGCATACGGGCAAGCACAGTGGGGAAGCTGTGTATACACGGACTGCAACCCTTCCTGCCCCGTCCTTTCTCCATTACCAGCATCTGAAGCAGCGTGTGGTTTCTGTCATGGGACACGCTCTGCCCCCGGTGGCCCCCGAGCCCTGTCTGTCCTTACTCCCTAGGACGTCAACATCCTATAGTTTACACTCTTAGGGTACCACATCAGTCTTTACTGCCATTTCTGCAAATTTGTTTAGTCGCTATAGAACGGACAAATCTTTTAGCAAAGATTTTCATTAACGCACAAAGCTGCACCTTAGTGAAAAGTCCCAGACTCTGCATCATATCTGCCTCATTGCATCATTGCTCTGCCTATCAATAATCAGGCAGCACGAAGTCCGTGAAGTAACAGTCTCCGCTCCCTTGACTAAGACGGTAGCTTTAGAGGCTGGTGCCCCTCCATCCATTAATTGATTTTCATAAAAATCTATTTGGTGAAACACTATTTCAAGAATTATCAGATTTTTTTAGTTAGACGAGCCAAAGTAAGGATGTCTGAGAGTGCACACAAATTGTGCAACATAAATGAAGCTGCTTGGGCACATGTATACCTAGTGATGGGACTGTGCTGCAGCATGGGTTACGCTGAGGCTCACTCAGGCGTTCAACAGGCCTGCTTAGGTGTCTGAAAGGAAAGTGTGTGCCATCGTCAGCTAAATCTACAGGTGGAACCTAAACATCACGCTGTCATTTCATACCCCCTAACATTTCAGCATCCTGACTCCAGCGCAAGGCTTCACAACATCTTATACAGGTGCACCCACTCCCCTATACAACGAGGGACCTAAAACTCTCAAGGGAAGCGACAGAAAGGCAGCACGCTGAGCAGGCAGCCAACGGCAGCTGTTAATGATGGGTGCGTTTCCTACATCCCACTTCTTTTTACAAAATAAACACATTATTTTGAACTGTAGAGAAGCATCTTTGAGGATCTCCTCTGGGTTTCACAGCCTTGAGACCCCTTTGGAACAGATGCCTGAGACTTTCCCCTTAAAATGGAAAATGAAAAGCAGTCAAGTCTTATATCGTGCGGCTGAAAAAGGTTATTACACACACACACACACACACACACA
>NW_010531107.1:16283-73369 GCF_000687285.1 Phaethon lepturus | reverse complement strand
CAACCAGTGACCCGAACAGGCCAAAGTCTGCTCTGTAGACAGTAGCAGTTTTGCTGACCCCTCTCCTTACTTCGCTCACAACTGAGAATTCTATCATGTCATGGTTTCTAAGCCCAAGCCGGCCTCCGACCACCACATCTCCCACCAGTCCTTCTCTGTTTGTAAACAGCAGGTCAAGCAAGGCACCTCCCCTGATAGGCTCAAATTTGTAGTTTCCGTGGACTACCCTTTTAATGTCTAAAATGGAATGAAAATGATGGTAAACTTCTCAACAGTATTCAGTGATGTGTTTGGGAAGAGTTCAGTCTTTTTTCCAATGTGTGGATTGCAGTTTGGTCCCAGGGAAATAAATGGAGGTTCTGCAGTTGTTTTAATGAAGAGAGGATTTTGCCCAGTACTAGTACGATCAGAGTAACTGCATTTGACAATGTAATCAGGAGTTTTAAACAATCTCTTGGCAGAAATCTTTAAGGAGGATATGCGAGTGAGTAGAAGTCGTCACTCCTCTTTAAGGAACTTTATTTCTTTTTTTCTCTCTGTTTGCTAAAAATAATCAGGGTTGACTTGAACCTGTTTTAGAACAAAAATATTTATATTTCATTCCAAATATAAGTGTATAATAACTCCAACATTATTTTCAGTGCTGATACATTGTTTCTAGTTTTTAAAGACTTGCAGAATAAATGTGTACATTTGTGTTGGGTTTGTGCCATCTGTGGTGACAAATGAGACTTGAAAAAGTCATTTCAGCGAGAAGGGTGTGTGTTTTTGTGCCTTCTACTTGACTGCTTTATATATAAACAGTTTCGGGAATGTCAGATTTCATGGGTTTTGACCTTACTGCAGAAGTTGTCCTTTAGGAGTACCTCCACCACTTAAATTTAAATGCTTGGATGTAGTCTTTTGACCACAAGCTTATTAGATATGCAAGTAAGGGACAAGGAAAAAAGTTTCCAAAAACGGTTTGAAGATCTTACTCTTGCTCAGCTTTCAGTGAAATTACTATGTCACAACTGGCTGTCAGAGGTGAATGTTTAATACCAAAATATCGGACCCAAAGCTTACAGCAAAATCTAATTTCTCGCTCTTTATTTCTTCTTTCAACGCTTTTGTGAGTCAGTTCTGCCTTATGTTTAGTCTAGTCAGTATCCGCTTTCAAGCATTTTTACATGCAACTTAATTTTGCACAGTAAGTTTCAAAAAATTACAAATCATGTTCATATCCTATGATCCTTTTACAGGCAAAGTTTTTATTACTTCCACTGTGCCTGAATTTGTAGTTTTATAACATATTAGCCCCGTTTTTAAGAGGGTTTTTTTGTTTTAGCCAGTTTCAGTCGCATGACCCGGGTAGCTCCCTGAGCAGCTGTGCCAGCTGAGATGTGTGTAATGCACTGCAGCTCAAAGATGGCAATGAGCAGCAGGAGTCCCCAAGACTGACGCTGCTCTGGAAGTCTGTATAGTAAGAAATTGCAGCAACACTACTGTCATTACCGTTCTTGAGTGTTTTTGTGAACTGACCAGTGTACCGAGTGGTGCAGAAGTGTTCAGGGTTTGTGGCATGAAACTACTCTTAATGTTTTTTTGGTATTTATAGCCTGTTTCGTATACTGAGAATTAAAAAAATATGAGAATGAGGACACCTTCCTTTTTGATGTTTACTTTAATAGATGTGATTTGCTTAATGCAAGAAGTTTTTCAAATTAATATGCTCTAGATGTATTGCATATACATATATGTGTATGGCTATGTGCAACATGTTTATAGATGTTGTTTAATTTACTTGTTTATAGTACTTACAATGATAATCAATTGTTACAGTATTTATTTTGCCATTGTGTACAATCTGTATGCTAACAGTACCTTTTTTCTTTTTTTAGGGGAGAACTGATGTCCGTATGGCCTATATTCAGTTTGCTCTCTCCTTTTTAATTGCTGGTGACAATGCAATCTTGACACAGGTGCTGGAATTAAAAGGTATTTCACAATTACATATATTTATTTTTATTTTAAGGCAGAGTCATTTATAGGTGATAATAAATATGAGCTAATTCAAAATGTGAAGCAGTTAAACAGCACTAATAAGAGACAAAATACCTATGTTTAATCTTATTACCTGAAAAGCTTTAAAATTCTTCAGTATTCTAGTGAGTGCCTCTTCTGCTTGAGAATAATGTTTTTTATCTGCAAAAACTGCAAAAATAGGAAGCCCTTCGTGACACAGATGTAAAAAAGGAAATGTAATATAACTTTGAGGCCATAGATTCAACAAGTAGAAAAAAAAGGTCATTGCCTCCAACCTTGCTCATAACACAGTAATAGTGGATATTGTAGAATACCAGGTTGGAAGGGACCTCAAGAATCATTAGGTCCAACCTTTCTTGGCAAGATGGTCTTGCCACGGTCTAGACAAGATGGCCCAGCATTCTGTCTAGCCGAATCTTGAAAGTGTCCAATGTTGGGGAATCCACCACTTCCCTGGGGAGGCTATTCCAATGGTGTTGCAATAAAAATTTTTAAAACAGTGTTAAAGACAGTGCATACTTCAGTTTCCTTTCTATCCTCATGCAGTACAACTGTTGCGTACTCTGTTGGACAGCTTTTTGTCAGTGATTCTGGAGACCGGTGTAAGGTCTTTTGCATCCTTTATGGAGGCATTACATGGGAGTGCAGTCCAGGAGTATGTTACACCCATATCTCTTAGAGAAGGGAGTCAAACTGAACTGATAAAGAAGAGGATCCAGAAAGTTAAATCTTACATACCTTTGATTAATACTTGATCCTTTATGTGCTGAAGATAATGTAAAACTTCTGTTGACTTAAGTGATTTGAAATCTGCTGATGTTTCTCAAGTTGTGATTTGCAACCCTTGGTAAGGTTGTGAAAGAATTCAGAAGGGATCTAGAAATACTCTAAAAACAAAACAAAAAAAGAAGCTATTAGCTGGCATCAATAATTTCTATGGTGAGGGAGTGAGAACATGCCATAATTACTTACTTCTATTGTTCACACTACCCTGGGGGCTCCTGAGTTCCTTTAATTGCTTGCAGTTGTTCAGTTCTTTCAGGACAGGGAGTGGCAGTGCACACCTAGACCCAGTCAGCACAGCTGACTTTCATTCCGCTGTAAGATACTGAAGTTCTCTGTAAACTGAAGTTCTCTAACTTTGGGACGCACAGGTGAGCCAAAAGGTGATGCATGTTGTTGGACATGTAATCTCCAAACATTTGAGAATCACTCCATGAAACAATTCTGAGTCCTTTAATGGAACGGATAGTCATTTACTCAAGTTTAAATACTGTATAGCACATTGGGGCATGAAATATGTTTGAAGTTGACAGGTGCTGTTGCAATAAGTGTTAATAACTAAGTTGGCAAATTAACTAGTTACGATGAGGGTAGGTTTGGCAGCATCACTTTTTCATCGCTGTAGTTACAGTTCATCCTTCTGAACTCTGATTGCAGCCTTTTGGTTCATCCTTAAGTATAACAGCAAGGTAAATAATATGACATCAAAGAGAAATGGGTAGGAATTCCGTGAAGCATTTTAGTATGAAAATAGCTTTCACCGTCTCACTTAACATTTTAAATGCCTTCTTAGATTTCATTCCAGATATTCTTCGTTCTGAAATAAAGGAAGACAGAGTTTCTACTGTCAATCTTCTGCTTTCCACACTGAGAACTAAGGTATGAGACACCCTTGAAACTGTGTTGTTTCTTGTTTTCCATCTTGTTTGCTGCTGGAAACAGTTTTGCAGTAATTTCTCATAAAATGTACAGCTGTCTAAGACGTTGGCATTGTGCTGCTACTGCTGAAAGTTTGTCAGTGTGTACATTACTGATAGTATTTGTTGGAGGTCGATAGCTTGGCTGTATTACTGTTTGAGGACTGAAGCTTGTTATGCTTTTCCAATGCTGTCTTTTAAAGGGAGTCCTTGCATAGCTTGTATTTGGATGCTAATTTCAGCTCATCTTTAGTGCGTGGTATCCAGCAGATTCCGACTGTTTCACAGGTTGCGATTGCATCAGTGCCAAGCCTGAAGGTCAAAAGAACTGGAGTCTTTTTGGTGCTTGCAGTGACAGTGAGATCGATCCATCAATGAATGTGTCTCATGCTGAAATGGGGAGATCAGCTAGATTTGGCTAGGTTTGTTAGCTCTGAACTAGGTAATGACATACAGTCTTCTTTCCAGGAGAAAAAGGATTTTGTGTGTTTTTTAGTATGGGGACTGTGACATGAAATGGGTTTCTAGGAGCTGTCTGGATGCAGTTGAAGTGTATATGGTACCAGTCTTGGCAGGGTTCCATTGAGGCCACATCCTGTTGTCCTGGTTAGCTGGTCTTTGGACTTGCTTACTGTTAGGATGGCAAAGTTTCTGCTGCATGAGGTAAATTTGGTCATCATCAAATTCCCTCATTTCTTGGTGGGGTAGAGGAAAAGGGAAGTCTTAGCATAAAATTGTCTTCCCAAAATCAGAGAAGTTTTTGTGAAAAAGAAAGGGTACATACCACCTGCTGTCTGAAAGTGCTGTTGGAGAGGTAAGTCTGCTACTCTTTGAAGTTGGTTTTTCTGATTCTTTCATAGCAGACAGAAATAACCTTGTGATATAGCAGGGTTGAGACAGAAAACTTGAAAGCAGGAATTGCTGAAATGTTTGAGAGTTGCTTTAGTCTCGACTGCCTTTCCGGTGGTCTGTTTTTCCTTCTGAGCACAGCAGTGCCTCTTTCACTGTGATGCACCAGCTTATTGCTGCTGTGGGTACAGTAACTGCACCAGAGATTTATTTTATTTCTATAAAAATGTTTTTAAAATGTTTTTAGTACGAATATCTATGATTTTTGAATCTCCGTTTTGGATTACTGTAGCAATGTTTCACAAGCTGTTGTATGACCAGTTAGAATGAAGAAGAAGTAGTTTCAAATTTAGAATGTAACAAGAGTCTGCCTCAGACTCAGGGTTTTCACAACTGACAATTTAAAGCCAAAAATATTCTTTAGTTTTTCTATTGCAATAACCTTGGAAGAAGAAAAAAGCTAGCATTTAAATGTAAAATAAACCTCCTTGGAACTTTGTTTTCCAAATGAAGCTTTTCCCATGGGGGAATCGCACGTCATGTACTGTTATGTTATTGATGAAACCTAACACATTATATGACTCCTTCAGTTTAGCAAGGAAAGTCAGAATTAAAAAAATGAAGACCAGAAAAAACAGTAGGAGAACTTTTGAGAACTTCCTCCGCTGTGTTTTCCCTTTCATTCAAACTTTATTTGTAGCAGGTTCTATCATGTCTACCAGCAGGTTTCCATGATCCTAGTCTGTGTCTGTGCTACTATAAATACGTTCTGTGCTCTTTAGTTGAACTTGAAAGTCTATCCTGTTCAGCATGTGCAGTGTTTACACAATGTTGGTGTAGAGTCCTATGGCTTCAACTGTACCAAGATGGGAGCAGGAGCATGTGAAAGAAGTGTTAACAGGACAGGCAGAACCTTTTGTCTGCTGTAGTGACGGGTGTGAGCTGTGTGTGTACTAGAAGAATGAAGTGTGTTGCTAATTTGCCATTATTTTGCTATAACTTGCAGTAAATAGAATTGTCTGTTTTTTTTATCATTTTCAGGTGGTCCAAAATAAAAACATCACTAAAACTCAGAAGGTGCGCTTTTTTACTGCAGAAGTGTTGATTCACATTGCTTCACTTTACCGGTGGAATGGGATTACTGATGTTAGCCCTGGGGATTTAAAGGTCTGGTAACTTACTTCTTTGTAACTCCTACTCCTTGTCCTGCTTCCTACCCCCTTGCGGCCCACACATTTTGAAATATCTCCCAGTCACTCTAACCTTGATGAACTCAAGAAGATGGGTCTGCTGAGGCTAAGAAACCCTGACCTTCTGCTGCTTCTCACCACTTGAGGATGAGGGTTTGTTTCCTCTCCTTGATTGCCAGAACTGCAGTGCAGATCTGTTAAACAGGGAGAAATGGGGCTTTTGGGTGTGAGTAGTTCCATTGCCTGGGCACACTGGTGTCTCTATAGGCGAGTATATTGGAAGCATGTTCTTACCACATGCCTCATTCCCGTCCTACTTGCTGGTCTGATATGAGAGCTAAACTCCCAAGATGGTTGCCAGCCTTCTCAGCTTGCATTGTTTGAGAGGTTGGCAGGGTTTCTGAGGGCTAAGCTGTCACTGATTCTACTGGTCCATGAAATCACATTCCTAAAGTCACGGGTGAGGCAAGGATCAGGGCCACAGCTGGTGGGTGTGTTTTAGTACTGCAGATGTTTTGTCATCTTCTCCTCATAAGTAAGTTACATTTTTTTGGTTTTATTTTTCTTAATCATGTAATCTCTTTTTTCCCCCTCTCTCACTGTGGGAATATCTAAGGCATTGCTGTAAGATCAGTGCAAAGCAGTAGAAGGACATCTATGCTTCCACTGGGTTCTGGCTGTAGACACTTCACCTTTGGGTTGATTAGTGCTTGATCTTTAGAAGCCCAACCATTCTTCAAACCTTCTGACACTGATCAACTGCTGCCTTGTATTTCCTCCACTGGATGTTTATATCTGATCCTGATACATTGTCACACCTTTTGGAGGAGATCTGTTTCTAGTAGGTGTCTGCTTGGAGCTACGCAAATAAACATTTTAGTTTTGAGTAATTTTAAATTCTTACAATTCCATGCAGTTCTTGTGAGTCATATGGCTTGTGATTTCCCAGTCGCAGTTGTCAAGAGGCTTCTCATTTCTAGGGCTCTTGAGCTGTGCTGGGTGTAAAAGGTTAATGGAATCTAGGTTCACTTTTTTTCTTTTTGCCTGACATGGATATCTGGTCACTTCTTCCATTTTTGTATGGTGACTGTAATGGCGTTGATGCCCCACCTTTCCCTGAACTGTTGGCATATTCAGTGCATTGCTAGCTATCCATCTTTCTTGCCCTGGATTAAAGTTGTTCCATCTTCTGCCAAATTGGCCCAAAAAAACATACGCATGCTTTTTTCACATGCTTTATGCTGAAGGTTTCAGTGATTTTTTTTTTTTTTTTTTTTGTCTTTCTGAACTTCCTTATAGTGAATGGGGCCTGCAAGGTTGAAAGTTGGTTATTTCAGATTAAATATTAGGTCCTTGACTTCAAAGTCCCAGGATGGCCTTGCCCAATTTATGGAAGTTTTATATTGCTACTTTTCTTTAGCTTGACTTTTCTCCGTCTTCTGTTTGCCTTCTTAGCAAAAAGCCCTAAGTCAGTAATGTCCTGCAAATAGCACATAGGTACCTAAATTTGGGAGGTTTGCTTTCCCTGAAACAAAAAACACTGTCATATTTAATGTGTTTAATATAGAAACTGAAATCTGTTTTGTTAATCTGAACATCTATCAGCGGTTTTGTATAAAAGGAGCTTCATAAAATTTAGAGAAGAGTGAAATTCGTGGAAGATTTTCTTCTGTGATATCAACAATCATATATGGGGTTTTTACTCCTTTTTTTTGATTTTTATAGGTGACTCAAGGTTCTGAAGAGGTGGGAAAGGTGATGGTACGGGAACTTGTTCATAATTTCTTAATGGACCTCTGCTGCTCTCTGAAACATGGCATAACTTTCTACGATCCAAGCCTTGGAACTTCTGGCAAGTAAGTCACCATACAGCTGAGATTGTACGTGTGCTCTGTGCTGGGAACAAGAGAGACCTCACTAGTTATCTTGTCTGTCCTTCCAGGCCTTTGCCAGTAACTTCGCTGAATTCTGCTTCTGTCTCTCTTTGGTGGCAGAAAAAATAAATATGTTGGGGGTTTTGTTGTTTTTGTTTTTAACTTCCCAAGATCAAACTATTGGATCTCCTTATGCTGCCGCGTACTGCAGTAGAGAGTGCACTGCCCTATTCATAGGGGCTTAGGCAATGGTCGTGTTTCTCTGAGCCATCTCTGTGAATAACTAGATACCAAGTCCCTTATTGTAAGATGTGATTTTGGACCATAGATTTTTTTTTTTTAATGTGACAAAGCATCAAAGCTGTAGCGTTAACCAGATGGTGGTGAAATATCTAGTCTAATTTACATTTTGTAGAGTCAGACATGGTTTATCCCAGATTTTGTCAAAATGCTGACATGATTTCAGTAGTGCCACAGTTTGGCCTGCAACACCTGATCTGGAAGTACCTATTTGCCCTACAGTTTCCATTTGCTAACTGGTTAAAATATGTGTGCACTAAGATTATGACTGATAGAGAAAACAGTGAGACTCTTGTAATTCCATGGAGGGGTTCTCCCAGGCTGAGCTCATGCTTGATCGCATTAGTTGGGCAAAGAAAGTACTAGATTGTAGTAGCAGGTACTAATACTGAGTGGTGCTAGTGCAGGTTGTTTCTTGCTTTGAATGCAATTTTATCTGGTATTCATCTGGTATCTGTGGTATTCTCATTTTGTTTAGGGACATACAGAGGGGAAAAATAAAAAAAGAGAACTGAAAGATCACAGAAAATACTTCCAAATTTAATACTAAGTTTTAATACTGCATTTTTAGCTTTGTGAAGTTCAGTTAGAATATTTCTGAAACATTGTGGTTTTAATTAAAAGTAATTACTGTTTTTCATGCAGAAAACCTGGAGGTAAATTCAATTCTTACATTTCTGACTATAAACTCAGAAATTATGCCAGCAGTGTGAGGGGTCTTGCCTTGAATTTACCCCAGCAACACCTAGAGGAGTTGCAGGATTAGCATCACATGTAAAGTATCGAAATAGGGATTTCTTTTTTAAAGTGTTTTTTTGTCTTCAATAGGGGAGGAAATGTGGTGCTTCTGCGCTTCCTCCTTGGTTTGAAAACTGCAACAGAAGATGAAATGGTTGCTGATCTCATGGTGAATATTCTTAAAGTATGCCCAGATTTATTGACTAGATACTTTAAGGAGACCCGGTATTCCTTTGTTCCTAGACTGAAGTCAGCTTGGATGGACAATATGAAGTTACTCAAAAAGGTAAGAGTGTGAATGTTGCACACCACTTCTCCACTTAAATATGCAATCCCAGTACTCTTTTTTTTTTTTCTCTCCAAAAATTGAAGTAGTTTTTGTTAAACAGTAATGCAGAATTATACAAAATTGTAATAGGAAAGATGGTAAAGTCAAATGTTCCTGACCTACAGAAAAGTTACCAAGCCATGGAACTTGGTAGTAGATTGGTAAGCTTGCCTTTGATTGCTTTTATTACAGATAGATATTATAATGCTGTTCCTATGTAAAAGTTGTTACAATTTGCCTACTGTGCAGTACAGAGCCCAGCCAGCCTGTAGTGTGGCCATGTTAGGTATAAATTAACTCTCAATTAATCAATTTAGATGAGGTCTTCCTAGTGACAAGGAACAAGATTTCATTGGTTGCAGAGGAACTACGCTGAGGATCAGGGAGTGGGGTTTTTTGGGTTTTGTTTCAGAAGCAGCTGTTCTGTATCAGAGGAAACTCACATGTGTGAAGATGTGTTGCATTCACAGCTGTAAATGCACAGTGCTTTAGAGTTTATTAAAATCACTAAGAAGCAGACAGGCACAATTTTTCTGAAATAATGATTTTAAAAACAAACCAGTCCAGCAGTGGGGAAGTTAGGTGGCTGAGGTTTAAGTGAGCTAAACAGGAAGGACTTAATGGTTCTGAAATAACACCATCAATTACTGTAGGTACGTTAGGAAAGGAGCAGCAGGATGCTGTTAAATGTCGAAGATGGTAAATGGAGGGGGGAAAATGGCATCCTGTTTTCTGTGGGTGCTGATGAAAATGAGCCATGGCTCAGAGCCACAGCTGCTTTAAAAAGTGTGGACACAGAGTGAGTTGGAAGGTTATTTGGTAAAAAGCCATGCTCGGAGCAGGAGGCTGTACAAACATTTAACTAAACTGGGAAAGAAGGAATTGGCGTAAGAAACAGTGGGAAACATCACGCTGATGATATGTGTTTTGGGATGCAGCAACAATGAAGATCAGCTAGAAAAACCCTTTGTCCTTTCTGAGTGTTCCTCTGACTCTTTGCTTTAGCTTAAAATGGGCAAGTAGCATCTGTAGTCTGTTTGTTGAAAAGGGGTGGCCTTTAGCAGGGGTGCAGGTTGCATACAGATGTTCCATTTAGTTGAATAGAAGTCTGGGTGACACTTTGTAGCATTTCTGATTAAAAATTTGTATTTAGTACTGTCATTACTTTTGAGAAGTCAAAGCCGTTCTGTAAAATGCTTCCCAGAAGAAGCCATTACCTCCAGGACTATATCAATGTTGATTAAACTGTTATTTTTGTTTCAGATCTATGAGGCTCAACCAGAGATTTCCAATTCTTTTAAGACTTCAGAGTTTATTCCTCTTCCCAGGTTGCTTTCTATGGTGATGGTAACAACAGTCCCTGCAGTATGCAATAAAATAATGTTCACCCAAGGACTAAATGTAAGAACAGTCTATAGCATTTCAGTGGATTTTTCTGTCCTAGATAATACTGTTTGACTTAAGTGTGTAATCATCCAAGAAGTTTCTTAAGCTGGTTAATTACATACATTTTATATTGTCTGTCCCAGCATAAAACTGGCTTGGGGAAGCACTGGAAAATTAATTAAAACCCATTGATACTGCTTCCAAGAGCCATTCACAAGCACCAACTCTGCCAGTGCTCACTGGTGGTTTAGGCTGGGAATCTGAAAACTTACGGATTCTTTCCTACAAGCCAAGGTTTAGAAAGTAATTAATTCATTAACAAATTTTAACATATATTCAGAGTACAGATTACGTGCAAAGCATAAGAGGAAGCACTGAAATGTCATTAATTCCACTTCCTTCTTTTAGTTACCCAGCACAGTAGTGAAGCACAGCATACTGTCGCTTGTATCAATGGTTCTGAGAAGAGCCTTGAAGAACATTGAGTACTGTTTGAATGAAGAAACCTGGCAAAAGTCAGAAATTTACACACTGTCAATGATGCAGGAATTTGTACAGCTATACAGAGAAGCCATCAGCAAGGTACAAAGTAAAAAAGAAAATTGGGGTCTAACATGAGTCATTTTGCAGCAGGTAACTACTCCTCTGCACTTTCTCTCCAAGTGATTGTGGCCTGGGAGCCAGGAGATAGTATCTTTGGGCAGGGAGAGGGGAGTGCTGTGGGTTAAAAGGTGTTAATAACTATTGTGGTAGTAGACTACATTTCCTAACAAAGCTGGCTGATGGAAATGCAAATAAAATTTTGTTGTGAGACAAATTTGTAACCTTGGCAGCTATTGTGCTGCAAATGAATTCCAAGAGAAGGCTCAGAGGCAAATTCTCCTTCTGGTTCAAGGAAATTGTAGCCAGTAGAGTTCATTCAGAGTTAGAAGTTACTAGACAAGGTAGCACTTGGGTTGAGAATATACCATGAGGATGAAGAACCAAATGTAAATTTTTTACAGGAAACTTTTTCAATAAAATGTTCATTCCAATATTTATGTTCTGCAGGAGTGAAAGTACAGTACTTGATTTCAGATCTTTTTCCAATTGCATACCAAATTAGTTACAACCTTTGTGAAGAGCAGCAAATCCTCTTGTTGGTTGGTTGTGAATGTTTTTATTACAGTACCTTCGTCTCATGCAGGAGAGCTATTGCAATATACTCTTTTTGCTTTTAGCTTTTACCAGACATGAACACTATAGTGGCTGTCTGGCAGTCCCTTCTGAAGCAAGAGAGAGAACACCACGATGGCCAACAGGAGAAAAAGGAAAGTGATATCTCCATGGTGAAGGCAGTGACTGAGACAGCAGAAGTTGCTGAACAGCATGGTAGGCAAAGCAGGTGGAGTTACCCCTTCTTACA
Source organism: Phaethon lepturus (assembly GCF_000687285.1). Classification (NCBI taxonomy): domain Eukaryota; kingdom Metazoa; phylum Chordata; class Aves; order Phaethontiformes; family Phaethontidae; genus Phaethon; species Phaethon lepturus. The sequence goes on along the minus strand of NW_010531107.1, from coordinate 61,574 downwards.
TGTGCGCAAATGGGTGTTGTGAAATACTCATCCCATGTAAGGTAGTTAACTTCAGCAGAGTCCAGATGTCACTTGTGCATTTAGTATTCGTCTTTGCTTTCTTCTGTTCTTTCAGCAATTTAATTCTAACCAGTGTCAGAATTGCCTAAGAACACAGTTTGACAAAAAGGCTGCCATTGCTACTAGGAGGTTAAGCAGTTTGCCTGTCACAGAATCACAGAATGGTTCATGTTGGAAGGGACCTCTGGAGGTCGTCTCATCAAATCCCCGTGGCTGAACCTGGTTGCCCAGGATGATGTCCAAACAGCTTTTGAATATCTCCAAGGATGGAGACTGCAACCACATCTCTGGGCAACCTGTGCCAGTACTTGGTCACCCTCACAGTAAAAAACTGTTTCCTCATGTTCAGAGGAAACTCCTGTGTTTCGGTCTGTGCCCGTTGCCTCTGGCCCTGTCACTGGGCACCACTGAGAAGAGCCTGGCTCCATCCTCTTTGCACCTTCCCTTCAGGTATTTACATACATTGATAAGATCCCCCTGAGCCTTCTCTTCTCCAGGCTGAACAGTCCTGGCTTTCCAGCCTTTCCTCACAGGAGAGATGCTCCGGTCCCTTCATGATGTTTGTAGCCCTTTGTGGGACTCTCTCCAGTATGTCCTCTCTCTTGTACTGGGGAGCCCAGAACTGGACACAGCACTCCAGGTGTGGCCTCACAAGTGCTAAGTAGAGAGGAAGGATCACCTCCCTTGACCTGCTGGCAATGCTTTGCCTAATGCAGCCCAGGATACTGGTAGCCTTCTCTGCGGCAAAGGCACATCGCTGGCTCGTGTTCAACTTGGTGTCCACAAGGACCCCCAGGTCCTTTTCTGCCAAGCTGTTTTCCAGTTGGATGGCTCCCAGCACATACTGGCAAATAGAGTTGTTTCTCCTTAGGTGCAGGACTCTGCAATTCTCCTTGTTGAACTTAACCCTCCTGTCCTTGTCCCTTTTATACTAGCAGGAGTATTTTGCAGCCACACAGTAAAACAGGTAGGGAAGCTGATATGCCTGAAAAATATTTTTTGAGGCATTTCAGTTTGGCTAAGTTATTTTGTCATGTGGTTTGGGGTTTTTTTAAGCAGTTAGTTACTGTGGCTATGCAAATTCTTGTGTTGCTGTAACACAGGAGTAAAAACATGCAAGTGTTTGAAGAGAGAGAGAGTGTTGGAGTGAAGGCTTGAGTTTTCCTCTGAAAACCAGTGTACCTCCTGAAGGACTTGCTTTTGTGATCCCACTGCAGGGAACTCTAAGTTTTAGTACTCTGTAGCTTGGCTAGCAGCCTGCAATGTTTTACTTACAGACTGAAGGTAAATCTACGTCCAGTTTTATGCCCTTCACAGGGCGTATTCCACAGTGAGACTTCCTGGAGCAGGGGGTTTTCTCAGTGTATATCCTTCTATGTGTGGCTTTGAGCAGCAAAATAGTCAACGCTGACGCTCCAAAGCTTTTTCTTGGTAGAGTGCCTGCTGAAACCAATGGACAGCTAATCTGTAAAGTACTGTAGCTGTAGTTCCTCTGCATGCTAGGTTGATAATACTCTCAGCTCACCTTTTAGAGCTTTATTTACACTGTGGCTACTAGAGAATTCTTTTTTTAATGGGAGTTGAGACTCAGACAAAGAAGGACAAAGTTTATGCATGGCATCCATCCAGTTCTTCATGGCTCCCTGAGGGAGACCCAGTTAACAGGAAAAAAGTAGGTGTTAAAAAAAGTTTTGGCTGCCTTTCATTTATTTTACTTCCTTTCATTAGTGACTGGATAACAAGTAGCTTTTATGCGTCCTCATGTTGTAAACTAAAAGAATATTTAGCTGCTGAAATAACTTTTCCTAAGAAGTAAACAGCTGCCTTAGCTGGGGTTGGTGTTTCTCTCATACAGATATTTGTTGTCGTCTTCTTGCCAAGAAGTCACATTGAGAAAGTATTGTTTTGAAAGAGGGAAGGGAAAGTATGAAACCTTTAATAAATTAGTAATAAATTAGTATACTGTCTCCTGCGCTTCCCCAGTCAAACCCACCTGGCATTAGGCAAAAATAATGTCCCCGGAAACCATCAGCGTGACCATATCCTTGCCTTTGCTTTGTTTGTTGTTCAGTCTAAAATTGAACAGCGGTGGGACTGACTGGATTGTTATAGCGAGTGTTAAAATGTTGAGATTGTCTTTTATGTGTGTGAGCACTTTAGAATCAAATTAGAAATGGCAACTGCCAATTTAAGCACTGAATAAGCTGGTTTAGTTTTAAAAATATTCACACAGGGATGCTGGAGAAGGAAGCTGGGGATTCCGTGTTTGGTTTTTTTCTGTTTCGTGTTAATGAGGAAGATAACTGATCATTTTATAGGCAAGTCTATTGGAAATACAGTTAGTAATTCTCATGTTGCATAATGCAGGTGCTACACGGAGCTCTCTTGGTATGAAGGAAGGAGAAACTAATTATGTAAACACTTTGTTTAGGTCCAGATGATGCTGAGACACTGTTTCTGAAAGCTGCACTGCTTCAGGTCATATGCTTTTATCAGAAGGTTGTGCCCCACTTGGTAGCACGGAGCAACTTCGATTTTAGCAAGCTGCTAAAAGGTATGTGATAGGTATTTTTATTACCTTCATTGCTTTCTCTGGCTATTTACAAAGTCTACAGCAGAAGAGAATGTTTGCTCTTCTGTGTAGATAGAGAACGAACCATTATTAAAAGTAACCCATTTTAGTTTCTTCATTGTGTTGGCATTTAGTGTTGCTATTTCTGCAGTGCTCTGTCACTCTGCCCTCTTAAATTCCATAGCTGCTCTGCTACACTCAGTTGTTGTAAGTGGTAGGTTGTCCTACAGTCTTCCTCTGTGTGTGTCATATTCTTGCAAAAATTTGGTCTTTATGGGTTTTTAATTCTAATGTTTCTGAGGAAGATTTATGTCCAACTCTTAATGAGATTTGGGTGTGTAATTCTCCTAGACCTATGTCAACAATCCAGCATAAGTCAGTTATTTCCAGACTCTTCTTAGCTGCAATGACAGAATTTTTTTTTTTTAACAGAATAGTTCACAGAAAGTTTGGGGTGAGGGAGAAGCACAAACCAATTCACCAGTCTCCTCTGGAAAATCTTTTAACGCTCAAGTGCTTTTTTCCATTTGCTGTGTTTTGAATTATTATATCACAGTTTGGCAGTGTGTGGGGAGAACAACAGTGTTCTGTATGGTATTATCTCCTGCGGAATATCTATATGAGGAAGCACTTGAGCAATGTTGTATTTTTGCCTCTGATGTTGTGTTCACGGAGGGTATTCATACAGCAGAGTAAACAGAGATGTTCTATACCTGCTTAATGCAGCAAGGATGATGAGCCACAAATTACGGGCTGTGGGCAAGATCCTCCCATACTGCTTGTGGTACAATAAATACAGCCATTTGAAATAGAGACTGGAGGAGAGAGCAAGGTACTGTTTGGGCATCGTTGCTGCCTGTGGGCCACTAGAGCTTGTAGGCTACCAAACTAGAGCAACTATCTCCGCTTTAGGCAGATCTGAGGTGTGTAAGAATGGGAGTATGTAAATCCCTTAATTAAAGTTTGCTGGGGGAAAAAAGGGGGCTTTAAACAAAAAAACCCTCTGAATCAACTGTCTCCTGCATGAGGTTTTTTTCCCCTCTGTCAAAGCGTATTTAATTGGCTTGTATACTTGGTGACTCACCAAATCACATATCCTGTTTATCATGTTATTTCTTGCATTGGTCTGCTTTTTTAAAAAGGACAAAAGGCAGGACACATTTTTATGAGGCAGAAATCTCTTTGGTGGTATGTTTTGTTACAGTCTAAAATAATAAAACAATAAAGTTGAATAGAGTGGAAAATAAGATGTCATTCTCAAGCAAATGTAATGAATTAATGCATATTAATTTTGATGAAGATGATATGGTAGAAAATTATGGTGTAAATTAATCATAAAACTTGGTTCTCTCAGATGCCAGCTTGAGAATTCTGTCGTTCCTTCCCCTCACCCTGATTGAAACGTACACTGAAGGCAGCATATTTTTCTACATTGTAGCAATGTGCTTTACACAGCTGGTACAGTTTTATTGTTTCGTCTTACTGTTGGCTAGACTTTGTAGTGAGGCTGCATTTTAAAAATCTATTGTTCTCTCTAGTCTGGACCACAAAGATACTACACAGACTATGAAAAGCACACTGACACCAAAGCTTTGTATAGCTGGTAACTTAACTGCAGATAAAGTGTGGGCAGGTCAGTTTTTAAAGCACACTGCAAGGGTCTCTGCACAGCTCTTTGACCTGTAAGGTGGATAATTCTGAGGCTATGCCAAAGCAGTTGTGAGCAGATGATAAAAGTGATGTAGGGAGAGACACAAGTGTAAAGTTCCATTGCCTGTAGCAAATATTGTAGTAGTGTAAACGTTAAGTTTTGTTATTGATTTAAATTCTGTATTTTTGTTTCCAGTTTATCCATCCTCTTTACTTCCTGTAGGACACAGCTTTTCAGGGTTGCTGAGACTGACAGAAGAGATTTTGTATTCCCATGCACCAACGATGGCTTGTGGCAGGGGCAGGTCTGGCAGCATATTTTTCTACATTGTAGCAATGTGCTTTACACAGCTGGTACAGTTTTATTGTTTCGTCTTACTGTTGGCTAGACTTTGTAGTGAGGCTGCATTTTAAAAATCTATTGTTCTCTCTAGTCTGGACCACAAAGATACTACACAGACTATGAAAAGCACACTGACACCAAAGCTTTGTATAGCTGGTAACTTAACTGCAGATAAAGTGTGGGCAGGTCAGTTTTTAAAGCACACTGCAAGGGTCTCTGCACAGCTCTTTGACCTGTAAGGTGGATAATTCTGAGGCTATGCCAAAGCAGTTGTGAGCAGATGATAAAAGTGATGTAGGGAGAGACACAAGTGTAAAGTTCCATTGCCTGTAGCAAATATTGTAGTAGTGTAAACGTTGTTTTGTTATTGATTTAAATTCTGTATTTTTGTTTCCAGTTTATCCATCCTCTTTACTTCCTGTAGGACACAGCTTTTCAGGGTTGCTGAGACTGACAGAAGAGATTTTGTATTCCCATGCACCAACGATGGCTTGTGGCAGGGGCAGGTCTTTACACTTTCCCTGTTGAGGGCTGGATTCCAGCCTTAGATTGGCCAAACGTAATGGTAGTGTGTCTGGGGACCTCTGGATATGGGAATTTGCAGATTGCCAGCTTATCTCACAGTCTCACAGTGATGGTTTGAAACACTAAATGATTAGTGTTCCTGAGATCTCAGGAAGATATACCAAACTAAAGCAGATAAAGTGTGGGCAGGTCAGTTTTTAAAGCACACTGCAAGGGTCTCTGCACAGCTCTTTGACCTGTAAGGTGGATAATTCTGAGGCTATGCCAAAGCAGTTGTGAGCAGATGATAAAAGTGATGTAGGGAGAGACACAAGTGTAAAGTTCCATTGCCTGTAGCAAATATTGTAGTAGTGTAAACGTTAAGTTTTGTTATTGATTTAAATTCTGTATTTTTGTTTCCAGTTTATCCATCCTCTTTACTTCCTGTAGGACACAGCTTTTCAGGGTTGCTGAGACTGACAGAAGAGATTTTGTATTCCCATGCACCAACGATGGCTTGTGGCAGGGGCAGGTCTTACACTTTCCCTGTTGAGGGCTGGATTCCAGCCTTAGATTGGCCAAACGTAATGGTAGTGTGTCTGGGGACCTCTGGATATGGGAATTTGCAGATTGCCAGCTTATCTCACAGTGATGGTTTGAAACACTAAATGATTAGTGTTCCTGAGATCTCAGGAAGATATACCAAAATAAAGTTGATTGTATTGCTTTGAAACCTCAGGTATCGTCACTGAAAAGGGCCTCCGAGAAGAGGTCCCTCCTGTTCTGCAGCACCATATACTGAAAGTGGCTTTGGAACTTCCTGCAAATAAATTTGCCTGGTTCAGAGTACAGGTAAGAGACTTTAAGGCAGATTTATGTTTCTTTGTCCTGTTGTCCGCAAATCTTTACATCCGGCACTGCCTGGGTTTAAACTATTCCCAGTCCAGGTGTCTTAGGAGGTCACCGTTTTGTAAAACCAGTAGGAATTATAATCATAGCATTAGTGAAGAATCCCTCTTGAACTGAAAAGTTTTTCTACAAGGATGGAAATTTTTGCCTCGCTGACAAGGGCTGGACAAGGTTCCTTCAGCTCTTCTTGTCCTTGGGGAGGGGGAAGAGTGAGAATTTGCTGGTTTTCACTTGTCTGGAAAGCCTGAGATTTCAGACCGAGGAAATGACCCGCTGAGGGGAGTCATCCCACCTATTCCTGAGGAAGATTCTGGCATTCGTTAAGGCTGTCCCTCATCTCCATAATTACAGGAAAGCTTCAGGGCCCCTGCTTTCTTCTTTACTGCAGGCTTGTAAAGTAAGAAAGCTGTAGAGAGCCTGCTTTTCATGTCTGGAGAAAGGAGTGGGCCTAACTTTGGGGAGAAGCAGAGAGACCCAAGGGTGTTGTGACTGTGACCCTGCCTTGTAGGAGTTTTTCTGTTTCTCTACAGTAGGGCAGAAAACCTCTACCATCTCCTTCTCATCCATAAAGAAAAAGTGAGGAGAGTTAAGAGCAAGCAAAGGAAAACCTGGAAATGGGCAAAGAATGGATATTTTCTTCTGGCTTTGCCCTTCTAGTATAGACAGGTTTTAACAGAAAAGATAAAAGCCAAATCTGTCAATGTTAGAGGGTTACAGTTGTTGGACATCAAATGCAAGTCAGTGAGAAAAGCAGGGGAGGTGGCTGAATGATTGTAATTTGATGTTCAGATAGCATTCAGCATCTCTGTGACTTGCACTGTTTTCCTGTTCTTTGGGGATCAGTCTTTTAAATGATTATATTTCTATTCGGACAGTATTTGTAGGAAATCTAAATGCCTGGGGAAAACAGAAATAGAAGTAGAATGGATGACTGGAGAGGAAGGTGGCTTTATCTTGGACCCTTGTATTAGTTGGTGTTTCTGTTACTCTCATCTTCTTCCACTTTCCAAAAAAACCATTGTACTTGTCTTCCTGGCTCACTGAATGCAAAGTAGTCTAAATGATCCCACTAATGATACCATCAATGATACCATTGGCCTTGATATTTTTGGGCAGATCTATAAAATAATATACTTAAATTGCATATCTGCCTCAGTGCAACATAATCCTGTGCAGTGTTGCTGTCCCAGGTGAATTTTAATATATTTTTCTTTTAGGATGTCTCTGAGACAGAGAAGGTATCTGGTGAAAAATCAGTATTCTATTTACTGATGAAAATGTTTGTTACCAGTAACCATTCTCATCTGAAAATTTCAACCAAAAAACTGATCATCAAGGTAAGTGTTTGATCTGAAATATCAGGTTATCCACTATATCCCATAGGTCTGAAATTTCAGGATTGTAAAATTTTTTCTTAAAGCAGATACCTTTACTGCATAGTTGTGTAGCCAACAGTCTTTTTTTCTGTTTTCTGTGACTGTTCTTGGAATTTGCTGTCAGATAACTACCTGTTACTAAATATTCTATGAAAGTAAATGCTGTCAACTGAATTTGCTGCAACAGTTGATGAAATAGTAAGGAAAATGTCGTTAATGTTTGCCCACCCCACTAGGCTGAATTAATTCCTATACTGTAATAAATTAATGTAGTTTATGCCTGCAAATATCTTGACATTGATCAAGAAGAGATTATTTTTGATTGTTCTTTTTTATTCTTCTTTATTTAATCTGTTTTTGATTGTTCTTTTTTATTCTCCTTTATTTAATCTGTACTTCATCACTCAAGCCTTCCTAAAGCCTTAGCTAGTTTGCTCTGCCCTTGCAAAGTAGTTCTGTTTCTTACCGTCTGGTACGAGCTCTGATGCAAGGAGTACTTTTGTCTTAAAAATGAATTAAAATCCCCTTCTGTGTACTTATTTAAGTTATCTGACTTTTCAGAAGTGCTCATCAACTACAAGTGTCCTGCAGGCACCAGTGGCTGTTGTTTTCAGTATCTTTTTAAAACTGGGCCTGTCTTAGTTGTCTAAGTAGGGTTAGAAACCTATATTAAAACAAACCCAACCAAACAACTGTCCCTGCCAAGACAAAATCCAAAAAGCTGTTCTAATCCCTGAACAGGGCTCCTTGTGCAGTGTCCCATAGCAATAGTGGCATACAAGTTTGTATACAGCTTTGTGCATTTAATTTCAATCAGAGGGTGCAATTGTAATGTTCAATCCACTAAACCAAAGTTACAGTGATTGAATTAGGTTTCAGTTGCCTTTGATCCCTGCAGAGGATTAAAGTCAGGTTAACTTTGTCTCACAGTAATGAATATCTCAATCAAAAGCTACCCAGTACAGTCTTTCTAGTGTATTTGGATTTTTTTGCTGAGTGGAGACGTGGGCTGCCTGACTCATTCTTGTTTCCTCATTTAGATTCAGTCCATTTCATTTTCTATGAGGAGAATACAGGAGCAGTGAAGTTAGGGCAGTTATGTCAGCAGAAAGGCTGCTAAGAATAGATGTTAATGAGTGTGTTTTGCTTATTTTTCAACACAGTGCCATATAATCGGAAGGCATGTTTTTGGATTTCACATTCTGTTCCTGCCTGTTTTCATGAGAGCTGCAAGTGTATTTCTATTTCGAGACTCTGCCAAAAATAGTTAATTATTTAAAAATGAATCCTTTTTTCTTTTTTTTTTTCTTTCTTTAAATGAATTATCCTGTCAGATTTGTGTAAGCAGCGGTGTTATTTTTATAGCTGCTGGTGGTGTACGCAGAGTAAATGTAGAACAAATGAGCTGTGATAGCTTCCTTTGTATTTTGTGTGTGGGGAGAAACAAAGGCCCAGATTCATCCCACATAATTACAGCCATTTAATGTAGGTGCCAGAGTTAGGAAGCTGGTCAAGGTTTCCTCTCTTGTTGAGAGTGAGGGGCAGGCGGTTCTACCATCATGCAGTTCAAATCGCCTGCCATCTGAATTGTCCTTCAGACAGCTGTTCCTCTTCTCCCTCCTCCTCCTTTCTTTCTTTTACAGATGGAGCAGAGGGTCACCAAGTTCCTAATTTAGGTGCCTCAGATAAGGGCCTGAACTTAGAGAGCATGAAAGTGGGCAAAAGTTACTAAATATGTTAGTATCTGTTATTTGACTGTGGTAAAATTGTGTCTACCTCACCACCCACAGCAACCATGAGTATGCTTATGCTTCTCTCTGGACCTTGCCGTGGTCATGACCCACTGTTTATTTATTTGACTGTTTACCCATCTGCCCAACTCTTTTAAGCACAAGTAGCCTGATTTGGATTTAATTTAGCGTCGTTTTCAAACGCTTCCCTACAGGCTGTTTTTAAGGGTATGGCACTTCTTTTTTTTTCTTGCTGTAATGGTATAAGGATGTAGAACCCTCTGAAAGCAGTATAGCCGGCTTCCCTGAAATTATAAAAATAAGATTTACTAAGGTGGAGGGAACGAATGCTCTGTGTCCAGAAAACTTTGACATCCGTAGGGTTTGTGCTGACTGACTACTGACAACAGAAGAACTTGAGGTGGTTGGACCGAAAGTCCTGCTAGTCTTTGACCTGGTTCTTACCTTTGGCTGTGCCTTGGCTGGACCTTCCTTGCCAGTGTGTGAGACAGCGTTGTAGCAGCCCCTGTTGCAGGGGACACATCTGGTGTTTCAGGTGGCGTGGTAGGCAGGGGACACCCTAGCTCCACGGCAGCTGTCCAGCGTATAAGGCTCTTTTGCAGGCTGGGACCAGCAAGATGGATTGGCCCTGGCTGTGGCTCTGTGCTGTAGCCACCTCTTTTCCTCCGTCTCCCCGCAGCGTAGGCCTTGAGCAGTGGAGCAGCAGAGAGGCTGCTGCAATGAGCAGCACTGCAGGCAGCGCAACAGCCTCTGGATCCAGTGCATGCTGCCCCGGCATGTGCTGAAGCAGGTTCCTGTGTCCTGAGTGCTTGTAGAAGTCTTGTGTTCCAAATGCATGGGCGTGAACGTTTGTAGTGAGATCGCCGTGTGCTGGCTGCCCGGTCCAGTGAGTAGCTGTTGGCAGCCTACTTGAACGGGGTGCACATGGCATCCATCCCATACACAGGGTCAGTGTGAGGGCAGGAACCAAGAGGAGTTGTACTGGGTTGGTGCTGCAGGCAGCAGATGAGAGGAGGGGAGACTCTGAGAAGACAGGATCAGAAAGAAGTTGCTCTCAGCTCGTTTTTCCAGTTGTGAGAGAGTAAGCCATGTTTTTACCTCTTACTTTGGTCATTCTTAAAAACCTCCTTTGCTTCTTGCCCTTTTCTTACAGTGGCTGTGTGTGTCTGGCACAGCTCAGCAGGTTCCGTGTGTCAGCTGTGACATAGTCATGCCTCACCTCTCTCTTGGTCATGCTGAGCGAGAAGTAAGCAAAACAGCCTTGATGAAGGCACTAAGCCTTGGTCCTAATTACACTGAGGCCAGCTGATACAGTCTTGGAAGACTTAGTTTTAAAAAATGCATTCAGTTTTACCCTCTGTTATGCAGTTAGAGTGGCCCTGGTGGGTGGGAATAAGGCCTCCTGAACTGAGGGGATGAGAATGACAGATACTTATTTTCATCAACCGGCTCTTTTTTTATTTTTTTTCTTTCCAAGAAGAAGAAAACATGAAGGTGCTATACAGAAAGATCTGTGCTTTTTTGGGGGTTTGTATTTTAGTTGTGGTGGTTGTTTTTTTTTCTTACACCCCCTTTGATTTTTCTGGACAGGTTTTACGTGACAGTGGAGTGTTTGAGTACACGTGGAAGGAACTTTCAGTTTGGCTGGAACACTTGGATAATACAAAAGAAGACAAAAAGGAAGCAGTGATTCAATTTTTGGAAAGGGTAACAACTATTCAAATTAGCTGGATAAACAATGCCAAGAATAACATTAATGGAAACTAATTATTTTTTTGCTATTGTTGAGAAACCTGTCAAAGATCAGTGGATGAATTCTGAGAAAAGCAGTGTTTGTGATTCTTTATACAGAGCTGACATCTTTCTTGTCTTGGGTGGGAGGACAGTGAAATGATTTGGAGGAAAATTAAATCCAGAAAGATAAGTTCTTATTACAGCATTGTTGATATAAAGGTAGTGTTGTGTGCAGGGGTAGCTCTTATGTCCTTTTTTCTTTATGTGGCAATACCTACCAAAATGATCAGACCCAAGTAAATTGTAACCTTTTACAAGAAAAGTTGACATTTCATGTTTACCTTTCAGGATGTTAAATGCCCCTTGCTTCCTTTTTGTTGCAGTTTCCCCAGGGACTCAGTCTATGGTAGCACTTAAGGTGCGAAATGGGACGTTTCTTTTTCAATCAGACGATGTCCCATGTACAGCAGTAACCATAGGTAGATTCCTGCAGAAGTATGTGGAAGTTGTCCTCCTAAAACTTTCCCAGATTCCAATCACTTTTAGCACACAGTCTTTCTTAAGAAGATACGGTTCTCATAGACTTAATAGCCTGTGCACTTACGTTTCTCTCTCAACCTTTGTTAACAGATCCTGTTGAAACTTGTGACGAATCCCTATCCTTATACAGATAAAGCAGCAGACCTTGTTCAGGAAGCCAGTATGCTCCAAGTTAATATGTTTAAGCAAGACTCTGATAACATCAGCATCCCCATCTCTCACATTGACGGTATGTGGCGATTCCGTCAACAAAAGAGAATTCCAAGAGTTTGTGCTAAATTTTCTAGCCCTGATTTGCACACTGATGACTGATAACTGTAGAAATCCTGCCTAAGTAAGGACCTACAGGATTCAGCCCTCCAGTTGTATTTAGTGTCAGAAGTAGAAGTCTGAATTGCAAAGTTACTACTTTACCCCCAAAAGTAATTTCTGATGCAGTTATGCAGTTTTAACAGTATTTTAAATCTCTCCTCAGGCTCCTGCAGCAGCATTTTCTAAATAAAATGAGAACTATTACAGTTCCTCTCTGTGGGGCTGCTCATATCTGTTCATCCAGGAGGAAGGTGCCGGGGTGCCCAGGGAACTTTCTTATTCCCAGGCACACAGCTGGAATTTTGCTGCTCCTGCTTTCTGGGACCAGTCACAGCCCTACTGCAGACAAACTTCTGCAGATGTGGACACTTGGACAACTTACCATGTGCTAGCTGTTCTGCTCTAACAGTCCATCTGCAGTACACAAATGTAAGATAATTGAGGTAGTTTAACAGTCAGTACCAGATGGATCAATTGCCTTGCATTGACTGTATTATAGGGACATAATGCCAGTTACAGAATACATGGTATCTTCTTCAAATGTTAAAGCTGTTAAACAAAAAGATTTGGTTCTCTGGCTATAAAGAGCTGAGAATCTCTTCAAAGACTGCTCAGGATGTTCTTTTAATGGGGAAATGGCTGCTTGCTTCATACTTTCCCATACACGTTTCTTGTCACTGTTATGCTCAGATGGGCCTTGCCTAATGCCATCAAGATAGCAGTAGGTGATGCACCTCTTCCCTTCCCTTACTTCTGTCAGCTGGGCAGCAATGTTGAAAGGCAGAAAGGAAAGTTAAGTACACAGTAAGAGACAGTGATTTTTACAGTTGCATTTACCATTATATTGCTAGACAAATATGTCTTTCATCCTTTTTTCTGCTTTGGGAATTCAGAAGCTGCCTTGTATTCCTGGAGTGTTGGATTCTACCTCTGTTGTTTCCTAGTTGGTCTGAATCCTCTGTTTTCATTTTTTTCTTCACTTAATAGATGTCCTGGATATGGTGGATGTCCTAATTGAGGGCAGTGATGGCTTAGATGAAGAAATTGGGTTCACTTTAAATGAAGACATGATTATCCAAACATTTCCATTCAGTGCTGTTGTTCCTGCTGCATTAGAGGCCAGGAATATACTGCTGCTTCAGACCGAAAATGGAACAGGTACAGACTTTTTTGTTCCTATGTATCATCTATGCTAGTGGAGTGGAAGTAGGATCATTCTTGCCAAGTGAGCTCTTTGAGACATTTTCTTATCTCTGTTACACGCAGGAGGAGGTGCAGATTCATGGTGTTCCCTGCTCAAGAGAGGCATTAAAGCTCATGAGGTGCTTCTGTCCCTTTTTTCCTGACCCTAAAGAAGCTTGCTCTGGGTTTCTGGAGTAGGGAAAATAGATGGAAATGCGGGCGTTCTATAAACGGCCATTTGACTCCAGGGAGCTCCTACTGTGGGAAAACAAATTTATCCAGGTTAGAAGGAGAGCCTGCCTTTCGCCTGTGAGATTCAGGGAAGTGAAGGAAGAGAATGACCCTAGGCTCTGAGCACGGTATAGAGGGGACTGAGGGGCAGCGGAGAGACGTTGTCCCTGCATGGACAATCTTGGCCTGGAAGCAGTTGCGCAGTATTTTAAGCACAGAGTATGCAGGTTGTGAGAGAAAGGTGGTTTCGATGGCTGTAGGCAGCTCTTCCACTGAGACCAGTCAGTAGGGGAGAGAGGACTGGACTGTTGATTTTTGACTGACTGGGCTGCATTTTGCAAAGAAAACTTCAGAGACAAAGCTCCAGGGGTGAATATTGCAAAGTTCTACCACCTCCTTGAGGAAAGGGTTTGGTTGAGTGAGGAGTCACAGGGGCAGCAGTTGGCTTCAGAGCAGAATTTGCCAACCCCACAGCACCTCACTAAGTCCTGTTTGGCTGTTGAGTAGCACCTGGGGTGGAACAGAAGTCCCAGTTCTGAAAGAAAATCCTCCTTATTTAACCAGTGTGTGTTAACTTGGGTGTGTTCCCCCCAGTACAAATCAGTTCTTTTAGGTGAGGCTTGGCTGGGGTCCTTATGCATCAAAATACAGACATGTTTAGCACAACACAGTAAAGGTGGAGTGAATTTTATGCTGCTCTGGAAGGAAAAAGGCCAACCCGAGCATGTATCTTGAAGTGGGGTGATTATTTACTTCCCCAAGGACTACTGTATGGAGGATTTTTCCAGATACCTCTGTCAGGAACACTTGTCTAGCTTATTACAAACACCTTTTAATCCTATTCAATACTTTTCCAAGTGATGCTATATGGCCTGTTGCCCAGGTCTTAAGGAAAGAGGGTTGCCCTAGTGTCTGTGTTTATGCAGATTACTTCTGCCAACAGAATTTTCTTTTATTTTTTCACTTCCTTTTTATTTTTTATTTTTTATTTTTTATTTTGCTTTTCTAGGAGCACATATCGTAGACTATCTTGTTGCTGTTTTCACTGACCTCCTGCACTCTCAGAGAGAACCCCTCGCCCTCTGCTTGATGTTCCAGCTCTATGATAAAGACCTACAGTCCCTGAAAGTTTCTAAGTATCCTCAGCTCCACCGATTTAATCAGTACTATAAACTCTGGATACCCCAGCAATCTCAGGAACCTGTGGTACGGAATACCTGAAGTCACTTGAATGCTTGAGCCAGTATTACTATAAAACCTTACAGTGTATAAAGGTTACATTTCCATCAGAAAATGCATTTACATTAAGCTAATTCTGTATTGTTCCTTGATCACATTGGGACAAAAATTTGCTCAAGGACTTTTCTGTAACAATACAAGAAGTCTGTGCTGTGATTGGGAAGTGAAGCCAGGGCTCAAGGGTTGTACAGTCACTCAGACTACAGCTCTTCATCAGGCACGGTGTAGCGTAATGTGTGATGTGGCCCGAGGAGCCACTTTACAGTGGTTGGAGTTCATGCAGCTAGAGGTTGGGAATGCACGGACCAGCTGTGCTAGGGGTTGCTGTGTTTTTCTGTTAGCCCAGCAGTGCCCATGTGCAGATTTGCCATGGGACACCTTTGACTAGCTCTGTGATAGCAGGACTCTACATGTACGCTCCTGGAGCTTCAGTCCTGCTTTTAGCACAGAACTCATTTCAAAACAGAGGTAGCTGAAGAAACTTTTGATTCATACTCATCTTTATTTTTCTCTTCTGTTATTTTTCCACTTTAAACAGTTTAAAAAACACAAAGAGGTATGCAAAGAACCTGCTGTGGCCCTGGATTCTGTATTTACCACTTTGCTAAAGGAAGCATATGAGAGAGGAGGCAATACCTTACTGGAAGATGATATCCAGAGAAAATTGAGAGACTTGGCTTCCCAGCTCCTACCTGAACAGCTTCTGTTAGGAGTAAAGCATGTGTTGCTATACCTGAAATCCACAGTGGAGAACTTTGGCAGTGTAAGAGCAATATTGTGGTGATATCGTGGGTTGGTTTGTTTTATTTTAGTGCAGCAAGTACAAATGACTTGGCTGTTAAAACTTAAGGATCCAGTTCTGCAGCTTTTTGACATACTCTGCTCTCACTGAGGCTATAGAGCACCAGACAAACTTGCACTTAATTTGTGAACAAATGTCTATCCTTCTAATTGTTGAGGAGTCTTGGATTTAAAGCAAATAAACTCCAGATTTTAATTCAGCTCCTGGGTCTCCATAAGAAGCCTCTCCAGAGAGTGAAATTCATTGGCCTGTGTTACACCAAAAGTTGCAGTACAGATCAAAATCTATAAATAGATTATTTATTTGCCACCCTGAGACTTTTCTTAGAATCAGGTTTCTACAGAGGGGATTGATTCCTTTCCACAAAAGAGTTGTAATCTAGGAAGTTTTTAGTTAATTTCTATTCCTGTTGGATCGTTATCCGTCTGCTCCCATCCTTCTATTTTCTAAACTTCCAAGATGTCTGCTATTTTCACAGCTTAGTAAAACTTCTGGTCCTCACCTTGTTGACCTCTATATGGACCTGCTGAATGGCTTGTTGTGCCGGGGAAATCAGATAGAGTTGGATAATCAACAGAAACGAGAAGAACATCAGACTGAACCAGATCTCTTTATGGACGAGGAAGCTCTGATTGCAGAGGAGTCTTCAAATGACAAGGTACCCAATCCCTTGATACACAGGTCAGAAGCTCACCTATTAGTAAACTTTGATTTGATTTATTCTTTAGGGAAATAGTTGTAAGTTTTGCTGAACCATTAATTAAAGTAAATTATCTTGAACATGAATGATTTTTGAGCACAAATTATGTTGATATTTTTTCACCGATCACCAAAACATGGAACTGGCTAAATGTGACAGCGAACAGGGGATCTGGCAGGGATCAGGCTTTGTGAGTGCTGTGACTTAATAGTCGTGAGTATTTCTGGGATTTCAGTTAGGATTAAAGTCTGTCTGTCATACTTTCACTGTATAAGGGCTTGAATAGGATTTTACTGCTTTGTAGAAGCATTATTGTGCCTTTTGCCAGGACCTCAGAAGGGCAGGGAGTGAAAGGGATACTATACATTGTATATTTCAGAGTTGTGTTGCATGGAGACAGGTTGAACCAGAGAGATGGTGCTAAGGTCTAGGAGGACGACTTAGGCACTTTGGGCATGTGGTCCAACAGTTAGAAAACTACTGTCTGGAGACTTGACCAAGCTGCATCACCCACAGTCTCAACCTCAGCTGGAATACGGTCAGGAAAGAACCTGACAGAGATCACTCACCTTTACAGAAGAAATTCTATTCCCTAAGCCCTGTGTAAAGCCTGATTATGAAAATTATCTGCTTGGAGGAGTGAATTGTTGCCCACCCTTTCATCTGTTCTGTGGATTTATGGAGATTAGAATGGAATTGTATTGACAAACCCCAGAATATACAGTTTTCTGCTTGAAGCATGCTTAGACATGTGGAGAATGCTGAGTGAAGGCATGCTTCTGTCATGTTAACCCCAGACAGCAACTAAGCATCATGTAGCTGCTCACTCAGTCCTTCTCCCCACCTCAGTTTAATAGGACAGCAAGGGAGGAGAAAATATGATGGTGGTGATGATGATAATAATAGTAATAATCATAATGATATACAAAACAAGTGATGCACAATAAAGTTTCTCACCACCCGCTGAGTGATGCTTAGCCAGTTCCCAAGCCATGGTGCCCTCAGCCAACTCCCCCCGGTTTATTTATTGAGCATGACATCACATGGTATGCAATACCCCTTTGGCCAGTTTGGGTCAGCTGTCCTGGCTGTGCCCCATCCCAGCTTCTTGCTGGCAGGGCATGAGAAGATGAAAAGTCCTTGACTAGTGTAAGCACTGCTTAGCAACAGCTAAAACATCAGTGTGTTATCAATGTTATTCTCATACTAA
This sequence comes from Phaethon lepturus, assembly GCF_000687285.1. NCBI lineage: Eukaryota > Metazoa > Chordata > Aves > Phaethontiformes > Phaethontidae > Phaethon > Phaethon lepturus. Next base: position 44,459 of record NW_010531107.1, on the reverse strand, counting down.
ATCCAAAACAACACTATACCAGCTACTAGGAAGAAAAGTAACTCAAAACCAGGACATCCTCTCACATTATAAATGTTGGAAGAACGGTATTTATGTGCTTGTAATTCGTTAATATTTTTATCCTCTGACCAGTTAATAAACAATTTCATGTTCAGTAATTGTAATAAACATGCTCTGGAAAATAAGCAGATGAATGATTCCTCCCTCCACCTATAATTATCCATTCAGTGATATTGTTACAATCATTTCTTACAGACACTAGAAGATACGCTCCTGTTGATTTTTAGACATCCTATGCTGGAGAGTTGGTTCCTGGCTTTAGAACAACGTTCTGTTCCTCAGCACAGTTTAAACCCTGTCACTGTGAAGCTCCTCTCGGCTCATCTCAATGCTGGTGTGCTCCAGCTGTTGAGAACGGGTGCGCCCATGCTGCAGAGCATGAATCACAAACATGTTTTATCAAAGTATTTTGAAGCTATCACAAAAAGTGTCTTGAAAGAGCTACAGGCTTTGGGGAAAGACAGAAGCCAGGTCTCTCCCAAGAAGTCTCACCAGCTGGAGGCTCTGGAGGAGTTGCATATATACATGGCAGCAGCTCAGCTGAAGGAGATCACTTTAACCATGCTGCGACTTCCTGAGATGAGCTTGACTACTCAGAAATCTGAAAAGTCCCCTAAAAAAGGGAAACAATTAAGCTTCTATGGACAGATTTTGGTGCAGCTCCTCACAGAGAGCTACAAAAGGCAGCCCCAACAAGGAGAGCTACTGCTATCCACAGAGCTCATTAAAGCTTTGGGGATATTGATGTCAGCATCAGCCAGCAAAGATTTGGAGAAAGTTTTCCTTCAGGCTCTCCAAAGCGAGCCAGTCCTTGCACACGCAGTCAGTGTAGGTGTGCACGTTCACTGCCTTAACCAGAGGTCAGAAACCTCCCTTGCCATTGTGGGCATGCTGATAAAACACTGTAGGACTCACCTGCTGCAGTTTGAGCTGTGGTGTTTGAGCAGTGCTACTGCAAAGTACCTCAGGAAAAACATGGACAGCTTTCTTCCACTTCTTAATGTGTATTTGCAATGCAGAGACCAGTATGATATCACCCGACCTTCCACAGGTAAAGCCACTAAATTTTACTCCTTCCTCTGAAAGGCTTTTTATGGAGGAAATGCAGAACGGTACCTTTGCTACCCTCGATTGTGTTTTCTTCTTCATCATAATAACTTTTCAGTATTTTGAACACCCCTGGGTAGTTAAAATACTTCTATTGGTACTTCTTGGGAATATTGTTTTGGTTTTGTCTAAGGTTAGCAAGCAATTCAAGAATATCATCCAGAGATCTACCCTGAAGCTGGATAGTTACAAATGGCAGGGTGTGTGGAACAGCATAGGCAAATGCCTGATTTTGTCATTTGGGAGGCCAAATTCCCAGTGTAGGCTCTGCTGGCCTTAAAGTCTTGGATCCTCTGCACAATAAGTAGAGATGATAAGAATTTGCATGTCTAAGTTCTAATGGTTCTCTTGTAAGTACCTCTGTGGTATAAAAGGTAAAGGACTGTAGTGAAGGTTTGTTGTTAGACTGAAGCAAAGTACTCTTACAGTTGCTGTTGCCCATTTTTTTCTTTTGAAGCCCTTATTTAATACTTAGTGCATAGAAAATCTGTCTTCATGCTTAGTTGAGTATAGGAGGTAAAAACTTTCTTTCAGACATAGATGGAACACTGTCTGGTGAGTGGAATGCCATAGCCATATGGTTTTGCATAACGTAAGCTTTCACTTTTACAAGTGTAAGAGTCCAAAACTTTCTTCTAAAATAAATCTCCAAATATAGTTTCCTACAGTAATGCCTTCCTAACCTGGCAGTCCAAAACTTTCCGAACTAGCAGCAGCATTAAATTAACAAGACTGTTAAATTTTCTACCAGCAAAACTGCAAGTTAGGATTCAACTTGACAGAACATGATCGCTTTGATTTAATTTCTCTTATTGCATAGAAATGTGCATAGCAACAGAAACAGGCTGACTGTAGCTGTTGGTGGAGGTGGATAGCTCTATCTAGGAGAAGTTCAAGTAGTGAAAAGACCTAAAAGAACTAAACCTTTCTCTAGCACCCAAGGCACACCAGTGGTTTCATTTTTGAACGCTAGAAGGGGAAACTGCTGTATGAGTGACTTGATTTATAAAGTATCTGTTTGTTAAACTTCTGTCTGTTGATGTGAGACAAAATGTCCTTGAGCCCAGGGTCAGAAAACTGGTAAGGTTTCATCCTTCCTGAGATGCAAGGACAAGGTTTCTTATCAGGAAGTTGTTCCTCTTTTGGAGGTCTGCATTGCTTGCTTGTGTCTAATAGTTTCAGCTGTGTAGCAAGTGGTTGTCTGGTACATATGCTAAATACTTCCTAATGATGCTATGGAGCAATGCAGAGTGCACTTCTCTGTAGCAGATTAGCAGCTACTGTAGTGTAATTTCCTAGAAACTAAGTAATCTGGAGCTTGATTAGAAAAGTGGTTTGGGATTTCTGTAATTATAAATCTGTTGTTGCTTAGCACACTTAGATGGTGAAACCTGCATCCCCTGCTCTCTCTGAACAGTGGCCTCAGCTGTTACATCTGTCTTGAGGAAAGCTCTGTGGAAGGAGCTCTGCAGTGTATTTCAAGACACAGAAGCATCGCATGAGACCACTGTGAAACTGCAAGTTCTTTCGAAGCTGTTGCCATCTTCAGAAAGCAAGGGGCTGCGAAAGCTTATTGACCAACTTCCTGCTCTTCTTGAGAAGGCAGAAAATAATGAAAGGTAGGCAAATCCAGTTGCCCTGCTTGTCCTAGGTTTGTCCCGTAGGTTTGTCCCATAAAACATTGTGATAGATATGGATGAATGCAAATATTGTGAACAATAATAGCATCCTCTCCTTAGAGAATCTGTCACTTCAGAGCTTTGGCAGCCAGGCATCTTTAGCATATACAAAAGCATGTTAAAAATTAAGAAATAAATATCTTTTGGCAGTTGGACAGTGGCAGATGCCATATCTAGAGTGCTTGAAAACTCTGAAGAGCTGCATTCCTGGAGAAGACGCCTGTTATCAGCCTGCATGAAGGGGTTAATTGTCATGTACAACAGCAGTAAAGATGAAAGCAAGGAAGAAATGGAGAGGTCCATGCTGCTGAGGCTAGAAGAATTATTGGTGAGACTTCTTTTTATCTGCATTGCCAGAATGCGACTGTGTGGATATGTGTTTTTGTGCTCTTGTATCTTGGGTAAATATAGACTGGAGTTTATTTTCTGTTTTATAGATAATGGCTTCTGTGGGCTTTTAATAGCTTTTACAGAGTTAACTTAGCCCTGCTAATCCTTTATAAGAAGCAATTTTGAGCTGTTCTTGATGACGGCTTTCTGCTAACGGTCCCCTTTGAAAAATCAGAGTTTGAGGTGTTCAAGAGTTAAAAATCAAAGGGTGCCAACGGATGCTTTTATTAAAAGGGGAAAAAAATAAGAGTGATGGAGACACTTTTGACAAGACCTGCCTGCCATGCTCTCTGAAGTTTGTGGCAGAAAATCCGGTTGATCATAGACAGAAATCCGGACTTTGATTGTAAAGAATGCTACTTGATCATTCCCCCTGTACTACTGTTTCTTTCGTAGTTCAGTTAGGTAGGCAGATCCACGTAAGACATAAAAATTAAAGTCTCTGCAGGCAGCGAATGCCTTTGACCTCTTGCTGGCTGCTGGCGAGACTGCCTTTTAAGTACATGATTGATTGTACAGGACAGGAGTCTTGCAGGCCCTGAGGGGCTACCTCATAGTCTTCATCCTGATGGTGTTCACAGGCCTGACAAGGTTAGCACCTACCATTACAGCGGCTGCTGGCATGTACAGCTGTCAGTCTTCTTAAAACTGATTGTTGTTTATTGTGGTTTATAGCATTTCAGGGAAGATGAGCTTTTGTAAAGAACACGTACACCCAACCACCCCTGTTTGCCACATGCAAAGGTTGGTTAGCTTAAGCATATTGTAGGTACACAAAAACCTAGTACTGAATCTCTTGCTTTGACTTGATGACTTTTTATTCCTTTCACACTTTGGGAGTGTGAAGAGTTTGAAGACTGAGGGCTTTTTGGTACCTGCAGACCAGCTTGCTTTTTAATTGCACACAGCGCATATGCTCCTTTGCTCCCAGGACGAACAAAACAAGACTTGCAGTTTCATTTGAATCAGGAGGTAGTATTGTTGTATCCAAGAGCTTTCTTCCCTGTTATCCTTTGATTATCCCATCTGAGTCTTAGGCTTGCATGTTGTTCATGTGTCTGTTGAACAAAAATTTCTGGTCTTGATCTGTAGAAGCTCTATGTGCTAAGTGTAAACATATGTTTTTACTTACTACATGCACAGCGCTTTGTTGAAGAAATGGACCCAGATGACTGGTACAGCCTTGTGAAGACAGGACTCAGGTAAGTAATTTTGAGATGCACCAAAGGTGCTGTAGGAGGTACAGTTCTGTTCACTTGGCCTTGTTCTGCATTATACTGGAAACACCCTGTCTCCCTTGAAATTCAGTCAGATTTGATGCTGCTGCTTGTTTCTCAGGATGCACTTTGTCACATCCACTGGCTTCATTGGAGCCTGAACCTGCACAACTGCAGGCAGATTTGGATTTTATGCTCCATTTAGGGTAATTAACATAGCTAACTGGAGAGCTGGACTAGCCAGCTATGCCAACTAGCTTTGGCATAAAGAAGTTTCATGCTTATGTAACTTCTTTTTATTTAAGATATTTCTTAAATACAATTCACATGAAAACAGAGTCAGATCTTTCACCTTTAAATGTAAACCATTTAAATAAAAGAAATGACAAATAGTTTAGGATGATCTTAGCTTCAGTGTTTATCTGAAGGGTTGTTGTCTGAAGGTTAGTGGGCAAAATTCTAATCTTTTATTAAGATCAGTGCAGCTACAAATGTGACTGTGTGTTGATTCTCCTTTATTTTTTTTATAATTAAGACATCAGTATAGCTTAAAAAGAATTAAAACAGCTCAGAGAAAGAGGTGCACGTGTTTTCATTTCTTTTTCATTTGTTTTGGCTTTAAGTTTACTTTCTTTGTAAAGTTCTGATTTCTCAAATCTTTTTCAAGCAGGTTTCCTTGGGTTTGGTTGGGATCTGACTTTTCTGTGATCCTTGCTTCTAAAGGTACCGCTACAGAAATGAAGCATTTTTGAAAGTCCTGAACATCGCTATTCAGTTATTATACAAGAAAGAATCCTCACTTAGTCAGAGATTAGTCAAGCTCTCCAAACTTCACATGATGGTCACGCAGCACTCTCTATTTTTGTCAGCCATACTGAGGTCAAGAGAAGAAGATGGCACAAACATACAAACAAGAGGTATTTTTTAATCATCTTCTTCCCTTTAACTATATTTAGTAATCTTGTCTTTCTTGCTTTATATTCTATCCATTCAGTAACCTATCCACCTACATATACTTGCAGAGCTATTAAATAATTCCAGGATATTAGCATTTATTTCTAAATTGTACCTCTACTTGGACCCAAATGTTGCATTCATTTTATGGCTGTCAGTTTCAAATGCTTATGTTTTAGAAGACTACTGAAAAGGTGGGTTTGGGGTTTTTTGTTTGTTTGTTTTTTAACCCTGTTGAAATCTTGAATTGATTCTTTTGGTTTCTATGAGGCTGTTAGTGTGAGATCACTTGTAGGTGCATATAGGTTCTGTTAGAAACATGTGAGAGATTTAAACCTGTTTTAAAATAGGTTGATATAGAAGATTTTAAGTTGATTTTGCAAGTTGTTTCAAAAATGTTAATTTAATAAATGTGTATTTGATACTGCGACCTTTTCAAGGAATATCCTTCCATGAGTGATATAAATTGGGTGCTAGTTCATGTGTAGGATTGGCTTTGTTTCTTCATCTCTGTCAACTGAAATACAACCTGACCTTGAACCAATCATTTAATCTACGTAGACCTCAGCCTTTTCCCACTGTGCAGGGTTTTGAGATTCAGTGATATTGAAGGAGCTATATAAGAAAAGGGGAGGAAATTCTCAGGGCAGTATGTTGATAACAAATTTTGTGTGTATTGGTGAGCAACATGTAAATAAACTTTAAAGTTTTAAATTACCTGAAAAGAGCAAAAAGCTCTTGGAAGTCACAAATTCAGTGAAATTAAAAAATAAGTAATAGATGCGGCTGCATACTGTATGTGTTTTACCTTTTGAATGTATCTCTGCAGAGCAGCAAGATGGATTCTTTGAGGCTAACCTCAGTAATTCAGAAACTTGGTGTCAAGAGTGCATTCATTCAGGCTGTTGTCTTTATGATCTGTTTTGTTTTGACATACATTTTATATTCTGTAGATACTAGGAGCAAAAAGTCTGTGCCTTTTCAGATACTGGGAGTAAAGAAATCTGGATTCAGGTCTTGAATCTGCCACAGATACCCTATTTGCCTTTCAGTAATCTGGTTGCTTATTTGATCTGTTTCTCAAATAGTTATAAAATAAAGATGGATAATTTTTGTACGCCCCAGGACGGAGTTCCTGTAGCTTGCTAATGAACTGGATTCTACAATGATGACCCCTGTTTAAATGCACAGTGCAGAAGCATTTTGATAAGTTACTGCAGCTTGGGTGTGAACTTACAAGTGAACTTACAACTTCTTGAGTAGCTTGGGGACGTTTCTGGGATGTCTGCCTTTACTCTCTGCAACTCCTGAGATAATTTAAGATACATTCCTGGGAGAGGAAGGAGCTGCAGTATGGTAGGCTAGGGTATAGTGCTGCTTTTTAACCAGAGAGCAAATATGTACACATGGGAAGTTTCTGCAGGGTAGTATACCACGTTGTGGACCTTACCTCACAATAACATTTGTGTGTCCAGCTTGGAAATAGTTTTAACTTCTTCAAAAACAGTTGTTCCACTTGAATTAAATGCATTGTAATCATCCTTCAGTGTAGACGGGGAAATGGCTTTTGGTATTTATAGAGATGGATCTTGATCTAAAATGTACAGTAGTGCATCTGTTTAGAAAGGATGTAGGGGGGGGTGGTATTTATATACACGCTATCTAACTGAGAGAGAAACAAAGCTAAAGCTGTGTGTTTATTTCAGAGGCCTTGGTGGATATACTGCTGACAGTTGTGAAACTCAGCCCATCTCTCTGTGAGAGCAGTCACCTTGCCGTGTTGCTGGGTGCCTACGGAGCTACACTGAGTGCTGTAGGTAAGTGTGTTAGCCTGGGAAAGGTACTTCCTACTACATCTGGTTTTCATCTTCATAGGTGACTGACTTTGGGTTTCATCTTGGTTTTTAGATCAGAAGATACTGCTACTGCTTCAGTTATATGAGAAGAATAATCAAAGTCTTATAAATTCCAGGTAAGCCGACCACCTTCCTTTGTTTGACTAACTGCACAAAAATAAGCTGTCTCACAACTGACGTTTTTCCAGGGTCTTATTTTTAACTGAGATAAACAGTGAGCAAGGTCAAACCTAGAGGTGAATGTTGCTTTTGGAAACGTTTTTCCTATGTATTTCCTGCTCTTAATGTAATTCTCATGTGTTGCCCAAACTTTCAAGTGTCTGTGGATCGGGTGAGGGACTGTCTCATTTCAGTAGTCACTCTCCATAGTAAGAACCCACTATAGGGATTTCATCACAGATGAAGGCCAAAGCACAAGTTGCTAGTGTAGGACTCCTTCCCCTTCCCTGTTCCTTGGGATACAGCATTTGATACTCAGTGCAGCCTTTGCCGTTTTCAATGATCTTGCCCCTGCGTGCATGATACTCTGCTCTGGTGCTTTGCTGGAGAGGAGAGGAATATGCCAGTGGAGGGGTGAGTGTATAACCTCTTCCATTAACACATGTATTGTTAGTTTTGGGGTACTAATACATGGTATCAATGCCTTCCTTGTCTTTCACCAGTCTGGACTGCAGCTCTACTTATAATGCAACCTTGCTTCATAAGAGAGAACCATGTATTGTATAAAATAGTTGGTTTCTTTTCAGGCCCTGTCCCCAAACAGTCCACCAGGAAGACTGTTGCTAACAGATAGTTCCTACAGATGCTGGTGGTTTTGCTCTGCCTTGCTCAAATGCACTTTTCTGTCTTTGAGGTATGGGCATAAATATTACCAGCAATGCAAGAGTACTGGCTCAGGCATTTGGAGCAGGACAGGACTCTGAATTAAGAACCTCCCTTAGCTTTGTCTGAGAATATAGATAATCCTTGCAGTCTGTGAAGGGGGACAGGAAATGAAGGTACTCATTGGCAGGGAATTGAAGTGGCTTCTGGAAGCCAGGGTTGTGGCAGTAGCCTCATCCTGCATAAATCTTTACTGAAAGTGTTTGCAAATGGGCAGGTGTTATGTGAGAAGGAGACTGATTTCAGAGGTAGTTAGGTCCCAAAACTTTTGTAGCCTTTTTAAAGGAAAAACAATTTCATACTGTACCCTGAAGTGAATTGCTAGTCAGACACTTGGTTAGACTTGATCCCAGCACTGAAGAGTTTGAGTGAATATAGAGAATGTTCAGCAAAAGTGCTGTACGTGCAACCCAGCAGAGCCAGACTTGTGTTACTCTTAGGTTCTGGGTGATAAGAAGCCTAACACCATCCCTCCAGCTGCCTCACTGACAGTGAGGCATGCTGCTAGCAGTACCCACATAATAAATGACAGTATCAATAGCACTTTAAACACAATAGCAAAGTAAGTGGAGTCTAAGGAGCAACCCGGAGGAGAAGACTAAGGATTTATGTTTTACTGAACTGCTGTGATGCTGTTTCGAAATACTGATTTCATTTGAGACAACCTTGTCTGACCAGGTCTTGACCACTGTCTCTTCATGAAGCTGCTATCATACTCACCTGCATTGTAGCATTAAAGAAAAAAGTGGGTTTTGTGAGAAGGTAAGTTTTGACTCAGATTAACAGGGTACGAAATAGTTAATGAGACGCCCTCAGACTGAATTTGAAAAGCTTTTGGATGGATGAAAAAGGTGTTGCCAGGGAAACGAGTTCTGGTTTCAAGTTCCCACAGGATAATAAGTACAAGTGAAGGGAAAATTTAAATACTAATTTATATCCTCTGTAATTGCTTTTTGCTCAGAGCTAGTAGTCTGTTGACTAACACCTTTACTTTTAACAATGTTTAAGAATCCTGCTATGGGGTCCAGCAGCTGTGGAGCATCACAAGACTTGCAAGAGTCTAGGGAAATCACTATGGCAGCAGCCAAGCATGGAAGAGATTCTGTGTCTGCTAGATCGAGAAAAGATGATGAAGACAATTCTATCTTTCCCTCAGCATCGCCGTCTTCTGTCATCACAGGTGCTTTGGTTCAGACTGCTGAATTATCCATCTTTTGATTAAGAAAAAGAGCCTTTCACTTTAGTAATTTATTTCTTGCATTCATGTAGTACGTTCCAATTTGTTTACATCATAGGAGGCCTGGAATTAATTCTTTAGGAGTACTTTTCAAATGAACTGCAATACATGAACCACATCTTGTCAGCAGGTGTGATGTGCAGCATTGCAAAGATTGCCATGTATAAGTGAGACCAGAGTTTAACTTTTAAACAGTTGATAAAATTGATTGCCCAAGGATCCACTGACAGTGGGCTCTTCAGTCTTTCATCCAGTTTGCTAACATGCTTCTATACCTGTTTGTGCTAGTCAGGGGAAATAGTTTTGGAACCCTAATAGTGAAAGCCAGATTTAAACACAAGCATGTCTCACCCTGTGTTGCATTATATTTTGCAAGGTTTAGTATCGCTGCTTTATAATGGGATGAGGTGGTTGGGGAAGTTTGAAACCAAGCTGGAAAATGGTGGTGTTCCTTACAAATACTGGTTTTGGTTTGGTTTCAGGAGGTTCAAGAGTCACTATATAGAGATGAAAGTGTCAAGAGTCTTGATGATTTCTATGATCCTTGTTTTCTACTTCAGCTCTTCAGTGAACTGACCAGACCAGGTAAAGTGAATGTTTGTCTTCAATATTTAGTGTCATTTTACTCTGCTGCAGGAGCTGCATGGCTCTATCTGTAGCTCTGTTATTCTCAATCTAAAACTAATACTACAAAGAAATTTGTGCCTGGTTTTGGAGAGAAGAAACATGCATTATGTGCCCAGCTACTGCATTGCATTGTAATTGTCAGAATTAAAAAGTAACCAGGTATAATTGGCATTAAAGTTTTTTGGTTTGTTTTAAGGCACTTTTCCAAATAATGCAGTATCTCTAGTGAGATTTGGCTACTCGGAATTAGAGCAGCGTAGCAGCAGATGGGCGTGCCTGCCAAGCTGCTCTTGTCCAGATGACCAGATGACCAGGTGCTCCCTCATAGCTCTTCTAAATGTAGTGGGTTAACGTAGAGGGACTGATCTGCTTAAGATGAGGAGAGTTTTTTTAAACTGGGAATGGAAACAGCTTGGAAGAGACAAAAAGTAGACAAAGATTTATGTTCTCTGATCTGTCAGTGTTCTGTATATCACAAAAACCAACATAATGTAATTATAGCATAAGAGGCATCAGTAGAGAATATTCCCCACTGGAAGGTTGTATTTTTTTCTGGTGAATGTGTACAGCTGTATTCTGCATCAGCTATGGTGTCACAGTGCCATGATGAACCAAACAGGCGTGGGAGGGATGGTGCCTTCTGCTGCTACATGCAGTGCCCCTCCTGCAGCTGATAGGACTGGGCTGATCTGGGCTGCTTTGTGGCTGAGTTTTTGGGAGAAGTAATTGGCTCCTTGCGGCTGTGCTCTGAGTGGGAGCTGGGCAGGGGTAGGGCAGGTTGGAGAACGTGACCTGCAATGTTGGAGGAGTTCTCCAGGCATAGACCAGAAGCTGCCATTGCTGGGGAAGGGTGAAGTTGTTTCCTGGCCGGAGTGAATCTCTGCAGGGGTGTTGATTTCTGTGAGGGACAGTGTGACTGAATGGACTGGAGATCTGGCCTGTTACAGGCTGTGGTCATAGCATCGGGAAACTTCAGCCAACGCATTTTCCATCAAGCAGAGATGCATGGGGCCATTGTATGTCACGACTAAACCTGTGCTCAGAATTGTTTGATGAGAATTTACATTTGATGAGATCTACATGATGCTTGAAAACAAACTGCTTAGACTCATTTTTCTTGTTTGACATGACCCTGCTTTGCATATGCATATGCATATCCCTTCACAGGTACACTGTCTATTTAGAGAGCCCCTAAGGATCAAAGTGAGACAAGTATCATAAGGAATTTCCTAACCAGCTCCTTCCCTGTGTTGATTATGGTTAACCACTGTGTAGTTACGGCTGGATTTGGCTTTCCACAACAATAACATCCAAAGCAATTGGCAGGCTGATAACTGTCTGTCAGCGAAATCATACTTATAGTTCTTCTTTGTTCACCTATACCCTTATAGTACTGTACCTGTTTTGTGTGTTCTCAGCTATACTTAGCTATAGCTGTAAACTGCTCTTTTTAATTTTGACAGCAGTAAAAAGAGCTGTCTTTTAGTTTACTGAGGAAAAAAAGGTACCAGAACCATTTGGCATTTTGCAGTAGGGGGGGTCTTAGACAATCCAGTTAATGCTGGGTCTTTTGTTGTTGATTAAGAGCATGGACAGACAGTGTCTTTTGAACTTGGGTGTAATAGTTGGAAAATGCACTGCTGTCACACACCTGTCATTGTCACCCACCACCTAGACGCCACCATCTTAACTGGTGGGGGGGATTTGGTGGCTGTTGGTCATCCTCAGCAGCACTACAGTCAGCCAACGAGGACAACCGCTTATGTGGGAATTAGTGGGGTTGAGGGAGCTCATGCACATTGTTTTCTTGTGGAGCTGTGGAGGCAATGGGTATCCTGACATAGGCTGCTCTAAAACTGGAAAGGGGAAAAATAGTTCTCTTAACTGTTCCACTCTGAGTGAGAGTCTGTGTCCTAAGAGGGGCATTTTTAAAGGGCCCAAGTGATTTATGAGTTCAAGTCCCATGGTGCTCCTAAACTGTCAGCTGCCCTTGGAGTTCCCAGTTCCTCTTTATTTATTTGCTCTTTGTACTGGCTGCACAGTGCCCTGTGCACAGATGTTATATAACTGCTGAATTTATAAACATAGTCTTATTGCACAGTTTTTCATGCTCACTGAGTAAAAAACAAGTCTGGAGTTGGGCAGATAGCAAGCTCTGTCTAACTTTAGCTCTGATAAGCATCTTGTGGAAAGCTTTTCCATCATGGTTCTCAAGGTACTTTAAACAAACTGTATGTCAGACATAGAATTAACTTTTTTTTTTTTTTAATAATAGCTTGTTATTTTATGCTAGTTGTTGAATGCACTCTCTAAGGTCAGCTGGATGGAAAATATTTCCACTGCATGTTTTCAGTGAAAGAAAGTTTTCCAAATAAATCTTTCTGTGACCAGCATGAGCTTTACTGCTGAAGTGAGGACCTTGGATTTCACTATGTGGTACCACCCCATAAAATTACCCACTTTGTCTGTCTTGTTGGTGTACATTAGTAGTTCTTAAGAACTGCAGTTTGAAGGAGCCTTGTGGAGTCTTGCTGTGAAAAGGCATACAGCACATACCTGATCCTGTTCTGAAGAGAGGTTGTTGTATAGGCCAGGGCTATGTGTGAGATATCCATGAGTGATGGAGAATCCTCTGCAGACAGATGAATTTTAGATCATCTTTGCATGTTCACTTGGGATTCAGCAGAAGGCGTCCATTTCCCAGTGCTTAACTTGCACCCTTGCATCTTGCCTGAAGAGTGGGAAGTGCAGAGTTGCTTTGCCACAGGCAGAAGGTAGGAGAAGGCGTAGATTAGGTGTCTATCTCGCCTGTGTTTCTTTTTCTCCTGCCTTGTTGTTGCTACTCACCATTTTCACTTTGGCAGTCAGGTGGTAGCCTTGCCCAGTGCCTGCAAGTAGAGAGGGTTGGTAGAGTTGTATCTGTATGAGCTCTGGTGATGTGAGAGGTATCCCATGCTAACAAACGAGGGATCTTTTCGCTCACTGGGAGAATGACTAAGGTGTTTTACATTACGCCCGTTGAACTTGATGTGCTTCGGCGAGGAGTGGTGTAGGGGTGTGTACAGTAATTGCTAGCGTTGAAATAACTTGTAAAACCACTCACTGAAAAGATCTGTTACTGCAATTCAGTGATGCGTTTGCATTGGTCATGTAGCAGGGGGCTGGTTGGGAGGCAGTGCTGGGAGGTGGAGACCCTTCCGTTGCCTGGCCTGTAACTAGCAGGGCTGGTATGAAACTGCCAGGCACAAAATTGAAGTAGGAGTTCTGGCAGTTGAGGAAAAGATGAGAGAAACAGCCCAGCTGCTGGTGTGAGGACATAAATAGTCTGTGATTTTTACATAAATGTATATAAAATGCATATATATATATGTATATTAGTTGGCGGGGGGGGGAGAAGAAATCAGTGGACCAAATATAGCTACTTGTCAGTAAGACTGTAGTCCCTTCTTAAATAGGAATATTTGTTTCTCAGAAACTTCCTCTTGGCCTTCCATGTGGATTACAAGAAAATATGTGAATATTGTTGCTAAACTCAGAACTGCAGTACATTTGCACTTCAGCTGGTAAAATACAACTGAGGTGCCACTGTATTCCATGACTGGTGAATGGAATAGAAATAGCACAGGAGATATTCTGGAGGTTTACATGAAGTCTTTTCTAGCCATGAGTGGGTGGAAGTGGCACAAGTTCTTCAAAACACACAGCCCTTAAATGAGAAACTCTTAAGTCCTGATGGTAATATGCTATGGAAGAGAAATGTTAGATTCAAGGGTGTGTTTTCTGTTTGGCTGGTTACTGTTCCTTGCTGGATTTTGTTTGTCCTAGAAGAACATAGGGTTACAGTTTAGCACTTTGCTTGGAACACGCCTTACCATCAGAATCACTCATGCCTGCGCCGTAACAACTGGTGTGTGGCTAATGGCTTATTTATTATTTTCCCGTCCATTCTATTACAGAAGCTCTTCAGCGCGGATAGGCTTTTCACTCGCTATGCTGATCATTCTTTTAGGCACAAGCTTACCAAGTGCCCAGAAAATGTTTTGAGGAAGAGAAACAGAAGTTTTCTTAAAGATTATAGTGCTGTTATAGACTCTATAACATGTCAGTATAATGCACTGGGTGTTTTTCTTGCATTTTTTCCCCCTATTCCCACACAGAGTGTGTAGTGGCATGTCACAAGTTTGTCGAAGTCAATGCCCTGGGTCTTACAGTAGCTGCCCTTAGCAGCTATGATTCCAACATGAGAGCAGCTGCCTATTTTGTCCTGGCTTCCTTTCGTTCTCATCTGGAAGGAGCTCGCTTTCGAGAGAAGAGTCAGGTAAGACTGAGCTCAGTTGATAGTTTGCCAGGTTAGATGTGTTAGGCCATGTACACTTATGGGAGAGTCACTGCTTTACTCATCCATCTATATGCATGTGGTGACAGAGCTAAAAGAAGCTTTTTATACTCTATTCCATTGTTTCTCCTCTATTGCTTTGTGTTTCCTTCTGTTATAATCGACAGGCAGAAAAAGGGAGGAAAACGTGTTTTAGAAATTCTTAGGAATTTTATTTGTAGGAATGGAAATCCTGATGGGATTGGTATTTGATTTATAGCCTATGAAATATCCTAAAAGCTTAATTATGTATTCATGCTCTCCTGTTGTATTTGTTTGGGTTATGGTTCAAGCTTTTTTTCCCTGGGCTCTTGTGCTGCAGTTGCTGTATCTCTTGGATGCTGTGCAAAATGGAATCAGGCAGCCAAATCTCAGATTTACGTTCTCTTTGACCCTCTACATTGCTCGTGTGGCACAGCAGATTCTGAAGCCAGGTACTGTAACCTACTGTGCATGTTGAACTCCTGGGGTGGTAAACAGGAGAGAGTGACTGTGCATGGATGAAAGTAATGTCCTTGACCGATACTGGAAGATGAGATAGCTGTGACACTGGTAGGAGCCATGAGGTATGCCTTCCTGTGTTTCACAAAAAAAAACCTTCAGTGCTTGTGTAGACTGCTTTGCTGGAGAAGTGGAGAGTGCATTTTGATTTGTGTACAAAACCAGTCTGATCCTTCAGGGATGAAGCCACTACCGCCTCTGAATTTTGGGGTGGAGGTGGGCAGAGGACTAGACGAGTGAACCTAGATGGGTATGTGCGTCTGGTTTAGCAGATCAAAGTAGGTTGGCCCAAGTGTCCTTTTGTCCTTAGACACTGCATCAACATGAGTCACTGTTGCAAAGGAGAATCACAGCATCAGAGAGTAGCTCAGTTTAGAAAGGACCTTGTGAGGTGTCTAGTTAAACCCACTGCTCATGGGGGACACGTCTGGTCTGTAGGTTAAAAATTATGATTGCCTAATGTAAAGCGTTAGGCTTGAAATGTGGAGAGATTTGCCTCTCACTTTGCCACAGATTTCTGTTTTGTCAATGGAGTAATGTTGTATTTGCTGAAATCAGAGCCATGTTGAATGTTTATCTTCTCACTTGCTTTGTGCACACTCTGAATGAGTTTCTCATTTTGGGGAAGAGAAGAAGAGGGATGGCCAACAATATCATCAGCCTTAGAGCAGGCAGCCTCCTCACTGTAATTAACGGACTGTTTTGGCAGCTAGCTGAAACACTGAAAAATACAGGTTCCATTTTTTTTTTTCTGCATGGTTGTGTACTGTGAATGTTGTCCTCCTCCACAATAACCATTTTTTCTCTTCACAGAGGAGCACATGTATATAAAGGTGAACAAATTCCTTCTGTCACACCAATATTTGGACCTGAGGAAAGTACCAGGGTTTTTCCAGCTTTTCTACAGTTTTGATTTCGAGGTAATGTAAGAATCCCATCTTAGGTATCCACTAATTCTTCAGAAAATAATAGAAAAAAAGCCATAAAAACACAATGAAATCTTATTTTTCCATAGGTAATTGATTAGAGGCATCTTTGTTTTGTTTTATATTGGAATTATAAGTATTATTTCTGGGTTTCTTTCTTGTTTTCTTAATAGTAACAGGTAATGAAATTGTGAGTTGTGTTGTGCGTGCTCTGTAAGCACAGCAAACAGCATGTTCTGCCTTAGCTAGCTTACATTCATATTCAAGTTTAGATTATTAATGTTGAGTTCAGCTGAGGTATTTTAGAAACAGCAACTTTTAACGTTCCATTATCAAGTGCTTATTTGGGCTGCAGAGTAACTGTTCCTGATGGATGTTATTGATTAAATTTGATAGGGATGAAAATTGAGAAGTCCAGAAAAAGCTGTTAAGCGCTGTGCTGGCACTCCCAGGGAAGCAGGGTGTTTTGTGCTTTTATGAGCAGGCATTATTTTGAAATGTCTGATGGTGGTATTTTTCTTACGGTTTCTAGTACAAAACAGAACGTGAGTGGATTCTGAGATTTCTTGGAGAAGGGCTGCGTGATAAACATTGCTACGAGCTTTATGACTACCAGAGGATTTTTCAGGTCATTCTTTCATTTTTCAACAGTCCTTTGTGTGATGAGGGCTCCCAGGTAAGAATTAAAAAAAAAAAAAACAAACCCAAAACCCACAAAAAAACCCAAAACCACAGACGTTTACATCATTTGGAGATCTTAAACAACTACAAAGCAGAAAGGAGCAGTTGACTCTTCTCTTGCCCTCTTGAAAATCTGTTGCTTGTTGACTTTTGTGTATGTGTGGAGGGTAAAATAATTGCTTCTGTCTAAACCAGAGTCACATTCTTGTCCCCTGAAATTGAAATAGGTCCCTGCCATCATAGAGCCTCACTCGGTTTCATCAACTGGTGGTGTGGTTATAGTCATATTTCTACTGCTTCATGGAAAATACTGCAGATACCACAGTTTTGCTCATATGGTCAGGGACTTTCCTTTTTTAGGTCTCCTTTTTCCCTAACCAGCATGTTACTTGTACAGTGCTTTAGCAGGAAGAACACTCACATGCCAGAAGCTCTCATGTTCACAAGCGTCTACCATGAGAAATCCAGTCTGTTAAAAGTATCTCAGTTAGGTATCAAAATCTTGGACAAAAAGAGAGAATTGTCTTGCTACCTTAAGACTTCTTTATAAGAGTAGAGTCTGTGTGTATGAAGCCTTGAAAAGAGAGTATCTTCTTTCGTGGGGTTGCTAAGAACATGTGGTGTTTGGTAAAACATTTTAACTATAAGTTGATTAGATACCTGTCAGATTGCTAATTATATCCTTCTGAAAGATTGAGAATAATTAGATCCTGACTATATTCTAATTTTGTAAAAGAACAAATGATATTTTCTGTTTCAGAGTCGTATTCTGGAGATATTACAAAATGCTGCCCATGTCACCAGAGCTGCCTATGAGCTGATACAAGATCACAGCCTCCTAACCTGGATGCTGCACATCTTGGAGAAAAGGTAACTAGGGAAATACTAGTGAGGTGGGAGCAATTTTACTGTTTACAGTAGAATAATTATGCAACTGAGTATGAAAACAAGGGTGACAGATACAGAGATGGCCTGTCAGCAGTTGTGATGTTTGGGACCCAGGGCCATACTGGCAGAACTGGCCGAACTCTGAAGCATTCCTTTGTGTTTCTGAAAACAAAATCAAGATGCTTTCAGGCTGTAGTAAGAGGGATGATGGTGGGGGGGTGGGTCATATTTTTGGTAACGCTTTCTTGAAAAACTTAGGAAACAAAATGGCACCTCTTTTTAGCATATGTGACACTTTCAAATACCCACAATTCACATCCTGTCATAGGACCTTCTACGCAGTAATTGGCACAATAATGAATATGAGCTGTCTGTAACATTTCTCCTCCCACTCCTTCCTCCTCCCCTTGCCTTTCCCTCACATACATGCACGCGTGCACACACACACACAAAATCTCTTTTGCATAGATTCCCCTGGCAGGTTCAAGCAAAGTTTCAGGGTCATGTACAGTGTGATTGGCCTGAACAGGTTCCCAGTACTGCTCCCCTGTTGTGCACCTCTCTTTGGTACCATTTGGTACATTTGGAAGTGAGAAAGCCTGGATTTGTCCTCTAGCACCCAGTAGTTATTTTGTGATTGTACTTTTGCCAAGTATTCTTGCATCCTTTGTACAAAAATGAGATTTCTCCCTCCTCTTTCCCCCCCCCTCCCTTAGAATAACAAAGTAAATACGGCTCCTGGTACTGTGCTGTAAGCATTGCTGTTGTTACTTAAAGTCTCAGGAAGATATTCAAGCTGTCTTGAAGAGTAGCTGCTCTAAAGAAATGGTGGCAGTGGTTGCAATGTAGTGGAATACTTGGCAGAGCTGTGTAATGAAAGATGCAAGTCAGAAATCACTAGTCTCATGCAGGGGCTGTGATACACTACTGTGTTTTCCCAGCTGCAGAATGGCAAGAGGAGGGCAGTAACCACACCCCTGTGTGGCTGGGGCTTCAAAGGAGTGTGCTCCCATGCCCTGATGGGGTCCTGGCTGAGAGGAACCTATTGCCATTCATAGCTCCAAAAGTGCACTAGAATGTGGCCCTCTCTAGGAGATGGACTGGTTCTTCGTTAGGATCTGCCTTCTAAATGGGAGTTTGCCTTTTTTTGTTGTTGTTGTTGTTTTTCAGGTTTCTGGAAAACAAGCTGTTAAATAGAATTATTTCCTTGCTCCATACTCTGTGGCTAACAAATTTAGGAGGCAAGAGGGAAAGCAAGAATCAGTCCCAGGAGAACAGGAAGTTCCTTCCTATTCAGCTTGTAAATGAATTTCTCTATGTTTTGATCACATTAATCAAACACGTTCGGTAAGTCCTTTTTTTTGGTGTGTTTTTTTTTTTTTCCTTTTTAATCAATTTGCATGTCATCCTTTGTCCAGTTTGAAATTTATTAGGGCCAGGAGAATTTCTTGATCTCTGGTAGTTTAATGCTTTTTTTCCCCCTTCACTTTCACTGTTGAGTAGTGAATTTTGATGAGATTTCTTTGACAGGAAGGTTTAGCTGTTTAAATACATGGAGAACAAAATAACAGCTGATGCACAGTTACTGTCAACCTCTACATCCTTAATTACTGGGCGTTTTTGAGCTGCTATGTTTTACATTTTCCCTGCTGGATTACAGCCTGCAGGTAGCAATGCTGTTTGCTGCAGAGATCTTTCATACTCTGCAAAGGTTTAGACTTTCTGTGTCTGTACCATGCCTGCAAATTGTACGAGGAGAATCAGTGCAAAGTTCTACGTGACAATGTTAAGGGGTCAGTCCCTTCTCTCCAGATCTAGAGCACTTAACCTGTCTAAGCCCAGCAGTTGCAGCAGGGATAGTAGAAAGCAAATGGGTAACCAGTTCTATTTGGGTTCGTGATAGCACCGGCAGCCCTTCGTGCAGACAAGTATTGCCACAGCCTGGAGAAGCTATGTTTACTTCCTCAAAATTTTGAAAATTCATGCAAAATGAAGAAGCGTAGGTAAAGCTATTTACAGGCAGGAGGGAAAAGACTATGTTTCGTGGTTTGTTCTGCCAAACACTAATGGAGCGAAGCACTGGGGATTCAGTGGGAATGAAACGAATTATTACTGGCAGCCTGAGAAACAAAAGTGTATTTCTAGAGAACAGCAGAAGAAAACTGTAGGAAGAGACTGTAAGGAGAAAAACCTGTACTTATTTTGTTAATTAGCATGCAGAAAAATACATGGCACTTTTGTTTTCTTTTCACAGGACTAATTTAGATCTAGCCAAACTGACTCAGTTTTTCAGTACACTCAATTCTGTGCTGGAATATCGTGCCATAGTTGTTGAGGCCTTCAAAGAAATGAGCCGGTTCACTGTGAATGAAAGCGTTCTCTCGAACAAAGAGATCCTGCTGCTGCTGCGTAAGTGGAGCATCATCGAAAAAGACGTGCAACTGCAGGAGGATGTGCAGACTCTTGCTCAGAAATACCAAATCAAAGAATTGCTTAGTAAGTACTAAAATTTTTCAGAAAAGCAATATTGTTGAGGCTGTTACAAGTGAGGCAAACTTCATAAGAAGTAGTATTAATAACTTTTGTCAGACAAGCTGATGTAACTTGGAGGAGAAGGAACGGAAATGGAAAGACATTTTTCAGGTCTTTATTGTAGTGATTTGTAACTTTAACACAATTCTGGAAGCTTTGGAGAAATGCAGTTTTAAAAAGGGAGCTTTGAAAAAAAACCTAGTTGCAGATCTGCTGTCAGGCTTTGAAAAATTGTATTCTTAAGTGAAATCTGAAATGGTGTTTGGAGGTTTTGTCTTCAATGATTCAGACCATTCTGAGTGTGGATGGGGGATCTGAAAGTGAAATATGAGTAAAAACTAGCAGTAAAGCAAGTGAAAATGAAATAGTTAATTTTTCTTATTGTCATCAGTGTTAGGAGAAAGCAAAAATACGTTTGAACTTGTATGACTTCTGTCTTGTTATCTCTGTGATAATTTCATATAAAATGTAGAAGGAACTTTGTAGTTGGAGGTGTTAAATGACACTTTTCCTGCAAATACAACTGCTCTTGGTGCCTGTTACAACTTTTGTAGGTTTCTTTAAATGTTCTGTATTGGATAAACTAATTATTAAAGTTTTAAGGGACACCATAAAAGCTCTAGTTTTTCTTAAGTTTTTCACACCCTTTTAGTGTCTTTGTGAGGGTTTTTAGAAAGTAGTTATAGTGACATCTGTAACTTAACTATACATGTGGTTTTAAAAAGTATCTGTTGCTCCAAGGCTCAGGAGCTTATAAAGCAGTTGCAAAAATGGGTCCTTATCTGAAATTTTGTTTCTGACGGTACATTTCTAGAGTTGTCCCCATCCCCCACAGCTCCCAGGAAATGCATTTGGTCGATTTTAAGCTGCAGAGTGCAACATAGTTGAAACTTCTGAAGATTTTTCTCAACGACCTCTCAAAAGCAAATTGCCGTAAAATGCTTCGTGTGGTATGGTGGTGGCGAAGCGCTGTTGCTGTTCAGGAGCTTTGCTGCTGCCCATGACCAGGCAGCACCTACCGGAGGGCAGCCCCGCATTGCAGAGTTCGGCTCTCTGTCTCTTCCCCTTGGGGTATGAAAAATTCACGTGCCCCTGGTTGGCAACACTTCGCCAGCCAGGCACCCAGCCAGGACGCGGCTGTGCTGGAGGATGGCAGACTTCGCCGCGTTAGCCTGCGCCATTCAAAGGTGACGTAGCAGTGCCGGTGATCCCTTTCTGCAGGCAGGCGTGTGCTATGCCTTCGCTAGCCCCGAGAACAGCGGCTCGAGCGTTTCTCGTGAGGTGGTGTAAATAACGTAGCGTTACTGGCAAAACTGCATCTCGTGGAAATACTGCCTTGGCCCCGCGGGGCCAGGGCCAGTGTGGCGTTATTTGTTGCTCACCTCGAAGTTAAGCGATGCAGTTCAGAAAGCCGGTTCAGCCCGTGAATCATTGGGCGTTGCTTTGAATTGCGTAGGCTCAATTAGGCTGCTAAATGAGGCTAGTACTTATCCTTTTAGCAACTGAAACAACACATGGTACCGTCTTTCTTGCGTAATTTTGTACCAAGAAAATCCTTTGGAGTGCCTGATGTTTGTTTTGCTGGTGTTTTTCTTCTTACAGAAAATACTAAAGACAAGAACAAATCTCAAGCCTCATCTCATGCATGTCATCACATTCGGAAAAAGAATGAGATGGAAAGAGAAGATGACACTGCTGCAGACCTGAAAGCCTCCGAGCTGGAGAAATGCAGAGGTCATCTGAATTCCATATTTGCCCACTGGGAGCCCGTTTTCCCAGCGCCGCCTACCAAGCATCAAGGGGAGCCCCTCAACTCCGCTGACCCGGCGGATGAAACAGTCAGTCTTACCTGTGCGTCCACTTGCCTAGTAACTAAATGGCTTGTAAAGTCCATGGTTGAGCACAGCCTCAATATGCAAAATGTTCCGTTAACTCTGCGGTGGCTACAGAAGTGCATCTTGCCACACCCAGTGGCAGTGCAGGAGATGCTCAGGGATGAGACATTGAGAAACAACATCTTCAAGTTTTACACCCGGATCTGTGAGGCCAGCAGTGGGACGGCTGGACTCTTTAAAGAGCTCTGTTTGTTCAGTTCAGTCATGCTTCACCTGATGGATGCTCAGGGCCTGACCAACAACAGCTTCCATGAACTTGTGAAAACATTGTGTCTGTCAGCAATGACGGAAGAGGATGTGAACAAGAAAGGTAACTCCTCTTTTCCTTTTCGCTCACCTTACGGGGTGGTAATGGTAGAAAATAGGTAGTTTCATGTGTTTTTTAATTCATCAAAACAGTTCGAAGTTTGCCCTTGTCTGTTGGTGTTCATAACTTCACAAATTAAAAGCTCTGTCTCTGGTGGTGTGATCACAGGGGTTGGTAGCACAGAATAGGGTCGCACTGTAGCGGTTTCTGCTAGTACAACAGTCATAATCCCCCAGAGAAACTTTGCTTTCTAGGACTAAAATGAAGTTCAGTGAGGTATGAAAAATATAATTCCAAGGGGGAGAATAGTCTGCAACAAACGCGTCCATGTGGGTATGGGTTCTGATCCATATGCTGTTCAGTTATCATTTGATAGTAAAAGCTACAGGTCAGATTTCAAACTTTTTTATTTAAAGACGTCAGAAGGTTGTGCTAACAAGAAACTGTTTTCTTCTTTACTGTGGGGAGGATCATTGGCTTTGCATGGGCAAAAATGTCCACAAATTTTCCATCTAGGAAAAGAGTTAGGAAACTATTTTAAAACATGGGTAGGGAGGCAAAATGGTTTGGTTTTGGAAATAGAAGAATATCTGTTCTGATTTTTCTCTGATTTTTCTTCCACAGCTGTTTGTGTATTCCTGACATCTGCTTACATTGGGGACATATGGCTTGGAGCACAGGAGCCAGATATGTTAATAACCCATATCAAATTGATCTGCAGTAGTACAGATAATAAATTAAACGATGATGACTTGGATACTCATAAACAAGGAGAAGAAACTATTATGTCTCTTTGCAAAACCCTTTACTCGGCTACACTGGGGCATTAATTCAGCAAACTGACACTTAATATTTAATGTTATATGCTCTGCCATCGTTGCTGTGAGCCATGAAACCCTCCTGAACTGTTCTCCATACAAACGTAACTTGTTTTGTCATAAAGATCAATATTTTATTAGTGTGTGCAAACTCAGAGGGAGAAAATTGTATTCATCATCTCTCAGTGGAACATTAAAGCCATAATTTCCCTTTTCTTGAACGGTATGGGACACTGAATGTTATTTATATCGGTTTTATTACAGGCATTTTTAACTTTTATGAAGAACCAAGAAAGACTGATTAGTGCATTGCCTCTGGGCTGCATTTCAGTCCCCATGTAGTTAAAATCCATCCTCTCTCCCATTAAGATGGGGAAAAAAGATTTCATTACTTCTCCACAGTGTGGTATAAGTGCGAAGAATGAGTAGTCAGAGGTTTAGCCATGGTGATACACAATTTCTTGAAGAACATAGTTTCTTTCATGCTATATGATACCACAATCAGTATGAATAGAAGACTGAGCACTGGAATTATGATGGTCTGGGATTCTTCTTGGTTTTAAATTAAATTGCTTTTGAAAGCATTTATATCGGAGCTGGTCTGTTTTTATTCTCCTTTCTGTTTTGTTTTTAATTAAAAAAAGCCTTGACCATCCCCACTGCTGAGACTTGCCACAAAGGTGCATCTTCTCTCCAGTCTGAAAAGATGAGAGATGGAACTAAAACCCAAATGACATGCTTCTCATTGATTATACATGTTTTTTATTGGAAATTCTCTGTGAAATCTGATAAATATTTCTTGAATGTGGCCTCGAGGGCAGTTTAACATACCATTCTGGATATGCAAACAGGCAGAGCCTGAACTTGAACCTTTGAAATGTAAAACAGGGTTTATTAAGTTGACTCACGAATATGTGCTGTGCCTAGGTACTTTGTACAAATTCTGTACAAGGAAAAAATCAGAAATGCACACTCCTTGTGATGTTTATGTAATGTGCTCTTTTTTAAAATAAAAAAACATGAGATGCAATCCTCATTATTTGCTTCTACATATAAATATTCTTGTCCCAAAGAATCCCTAATATCTCTATCAAGACTTGACTTAAAAATAAAAAGTATTTGTTGAAAAAGCTGTAAGCCCCTTAGAGGCTAAATTTTATGTCACATAAAATATCTAGGGTGTGATAGCAGGAAATTGTCTTTGTGTTGGAAAAAAAAAAGTATTTTAATTAAAAAAAAAAAAACAAAACAGGCACAATGAAACCGAAGGGGTTCCAAAATGTAAGATGTCCTGCCATCTCATCTAACTGGAAAAGAAAATACTCATGACACATAGGGAGAGAGTTTTTCAGCTGTCTTGAGGGACTGAGCACAACTAACAGTGGTTTATAGTATTATTTTCTAGAGAGAATTAAAGAAATGAGGCAAGACCATTCAATCAACCTAAGGCCAGTAATGTAGAATGTATTTTCTCTACCCAAATCTATGTCAATTGGCAATAAATTAAATGAATTTTCCCCAAGTTAAGTCTGTTTTTCCCATGATGGTTACTGGAAGCGATCTCCCCTATCTTAATCCTGACCCACAAGCTTTTTTTATCCCCTTTCCCCCTCCTTGTCCTGCTGAGGGGTAGGCATCTGGCAGCCAGCCAAGGCCAACCCACCACAATATGTAAGGCGGTGGTGTGTAGCCCCTTCCAATCCCCTGATAAATTAACAAAACCAAATCCTAAGTGCCGTAACTTGGACATTACATAGCCTCCAACAAGTTGCAAGCCCAGAATGTTTTTGGGTGTGTCCTTGCATGCCTTGCAGTAGCCTTTCACATGCCCTTTGGCCATGTTTGCTTAAAAAATGAATCGTGTAACTGTGGTACCTGCAGGAGTAGAATTCATGGGTTGAAGCTCAACCAGGTGGAAGAGTGATTCTTGACTGAGATCTGTTTCTGGAAGCTGCTACAACAAATGCAAACAGCTGTGCTAAATTACTTATGCTTAAACAGCTTTTTGCACACCTTGGTATTTCCCTCTGTGGATGGAAATCGTGATTTCTGAATGCAGTTTTGTCACTGCTAAAATAAGGGAGATAACTTGGAAGCTTAGAGTGGGCTTTAGCTAATGAGATGCACGGTGCTACAGAAGTGAAGAGTAGCATCAGGAGACCATGACTACAGCGGGGGCCAGTCATGCATGTTGGTGTGCTGTCCTTGCCATAGGGCATCTAAATCCAGGCTGTTGGAGCAGGTCCAGAGGAGACCACAGAAATGATCAGAGGGATGGAGCACCTCTCCTGTGAGGACAGGCTGAAAGAGTTGGGGTTGTTCAGCCTGGAGAAGAGAAGGCTCCGGGGAGACCTTACTGCAGCCTGCCAGTGCTTAAAGGGAGCTTCTAAGAAAGATGGGGACAGACTTTCTAGCAGGACCTGCTGAGATAGAACAAGGGGTAATGGTTTTAAACTAAAAGAGGGCAAATTTGGACTAGATATAAGGAAGAAATTTTTCACAGTGAGGGTGGTGAAACCCTGGCACATGTTGCCCAGAGAGGTGGTAGATGCCCCATCCCTGGAACCCTTCAAGGTCAGGTTGGACGGGGCTCTGAGCAACCTGATGTAGTTGAAGATGTCCCTGCTCATTGCAGGGGGGCTGGACTAGATGGCCTTTAAAGGTCCCTTCCAACCCAAACTATCCTATGATGCTATGATTCTAATTGCACATGAATCCATGCCAAGGGTTCATACTCAAATGATGATTTTCTGATGACCTTAAGCATTTAGAAAGGCCCAGGAGTGAGTACTTTCTTCCTAGTTTGTAGTGTTTTGTTAGTATCTCCAATACTGCTACTACCAAAATACTCAAGGTTGGAGGACAGGATTGTTTGTGCCCATTTCTTTTCTTCTTTTTTAAAGGGTAGTTTTGGAAACAGAAAATGAATGCAAGTAAGCTGACAATTTAAAGCTACTAGCCTGTCACGTAAAAGATGTAAAGCTCATATGTGCTTATCAGTAAAGAGAATATAGCTGTGCATAGGGGAACTTTTAAAAATAAGGCTTAATCTCTCACTGCCTCTGAGCTTCAATATATTCTAGTAATGTGGCAATTAAAAGATTATTATGAAGTCCCCTGGAAATAATGGTCATGTATCTTTAAAAGCCATAGGTGGTTAGCAGTTGAATGATTTGTGTGCGTAAATTACTGCCAACGTATTCAAAATACATTTTAATAAACTATACAGATGGAGAGTCATTCTTTTAAGAAATTAAACTTGATTAAAATAAACTGTGGAGAGCATTTGGAAATGGAAAACTTGCTCCATATATGAGCCTACATTTTAAAATAGGGAGTTTCTACAGCTTAACGCAAGTTACTCGCTTCAACGCTGTTGCGATGAGAACCCTGTGGATGAAGCTCCCAGGCGCTCTGCAGCGGGCCGGGCTGCCCTCACAGAAGTCATTGCCAGGACAGGCCTTTTAAGCCTTTTACTCAAAACTCACAAAAACTCAAGAGACGTCAACAGCCCAGAAGAACAGAATGCTTCCTGTTGTACCTGGTGTATAGACCACGTTCCGTTTGAGTTGCGGGTGGGGCTCCTCAGCATTGGAAACGGATCTCGGCGATGGGCTGCTGGTGCCAGTGCTCAGACGAGGACATCTGACACATTAGCAGGGGAGGACGCCCCATAGCATGAGCGACTGGGCAGAACGATGTGGCTCTTGTGGGGGTCGTGGTTTGGGGTTAACATTTTTGTAGAAGTCAACTATGTCTTTGAACCAGCAGCATGAGCTGATTCTGGTCACACTTTATTGACTGGTGGGTGCAGCATTTCAAACGTCCGTCAGTGCTGCAGAGCACACGGGGAAGGCCTCCGTTAATGGAGGGCTCTGGGGGAAGGGGAAATAAAGTGCTCGCTGTGGAGAGCAAAGGACTGAAGGAAATGCATTGCTCTCTTCCCCCGCTCCCTCCCCCCAAGTTAGATGCTGTAAGATAGGCTTGCATCTTGCATCTTATTTATTACTGTTTATATACTCCACACTATATGCCTTCCATTTCCAGCTAATCTGAAAGGGGGGGAAAAAAAAAAGCGCCTTTTCAGTGGTTATGTACTTTGGGTCACGTTCCAGTGCAACTAATGAAAGAACACCAGTTGTTACGAATGGGAGTATTCACACCTTGCAGAAATCCCCTTGGAATCTGTTTGTAGAGTAGAGGTTCTTGAAAAACGGGGTGGTGCGAGTGTGTCGTGAGTCGGGGAGGAGGACGCTGGAGCAGACTGTGCCGGCAGGCAGTGCAGAGCTGTTGCAGGAGGGACGTTCTAGCTCACGGTAGACGGACATGGCAGGAATGAGCGAAGTGCTGCAGTTGCCACACTTGAGGAAAGTGGGTCTAGGTGGTCGGGTCCTCTTCAGGTTGTCTTTGAGGGTGCTGTGTGATTGCAGTGGGGTCAAAAGTAACTGTTCCGGTTTGCAATGGGAGAGCTGGTGCCAACACCGGTTTGCAATGGGAGAGCTGGTGCCAACAAGGGAGTTGATTCCTGTCTCCTGTGAGAACTACCTCAGCTCTAGCAAAAGGTGGGGAAGGCTGTTGTGGCCATCTGAGTTGGCTGATGGAAATGTTTTGTTCTCTGATATATCTCTGTCCATGTTGCAGCTTCAATTCCTGCGGCCTTTCCTTGTTTTCTCCATCTGCCCATGACTCAGTCTGACTCAACAGGCTTTACGCCTTGACAGGTTTCCAAGCCCAGCACCAGTAGTAGTCAGTTTGCTCAAAAAGCAAACTGCAGAAGTGTTTATCTCAGAGATTAAAAAATTTGAAGATTAAAAAAAACCCACCCCACAATACAAACATATGCCTGGTGGTTTGGTCTGTCTCTTGTGTTTAAGGCTTTTTTAAGACAGCCCAAACCCACCCTCTCTCTGGTGACATCCTAGCCCACACTCACTGTGCACAGCATAAGGCTGCTCTGGCAGTGCTTCACTGTAGGGGTTTTTGCTGCCTGCTTGGGGATGTGGAATTTCTAAGCTTCTCCTCAAGTTTTGAATGAATTTCGGGTTGTCCTCAGCCCAGCAACTAGCTATGCAGTCTTACATCTATTCTAGCCGTGGCTGCCTTCCTCAGCTCGACTCTGCAGTCCCAGCTCTGTGCTTACTGGAGCTCTAAGAGTTTCTCTCGTGGACCTTCGCCTGGTTCTGCCTGGGTTTGGTGGAGCTCCACGGGTGAGGAGAGGTGGAAAGAGCAGAGGCCACTGAAGGG